>NC_073311.1:61669715-61802215 GCF_027595985.1 Sorex araneus
GCACGGGGCTGACAGGGCTAGAAGGATGAGGGGGAAGGCTAGAGTCCGAGAGGAGGAGACAGGACTGACTGAGGTGGAGGGAAGCGCAATAGAGAGAGGGGGAGCTGGGGCTCGGGCGCATCCTAGGCCCCTGAGGGGGAGGTGCTGTGGAGGAAAGTGGCAGAGAAAAGGTGCAGGTTCAGAAGATGATCAGAAAACGCAAGGGAAGGAAAGCAATGATGAAGCAAAACAGAACAGTAAAAATGAATTTCAAAATACATACACAGGTTACACTGAGCATATGAAATCATTAGCGAGACCAGCGACCCAGCCTAATATAAATGAACGGGCGTCGCCTGACGCGGGACAAAACTCTTGCACGATCTGGAGTGTGGGTTTGTGCTCTCAGCCTAGGGCGGGTTTCTCCAGTTCAACTTGCTGCCTGTTTTTAAGAACGTGGAAGGTGGGGCGGGAATGAGGTTTGATCCCCGGGACCCCATATGGTCTCCCAAGGCTGCCAGGAGTAAGCCCTGAGCACCACTGGGTGTATGCCCCTAACCCCCACCAAAAAAAAAAAAAGGAGAATGTGGAAAATGTGAAGGGTTAAAATGCACGTTAAAAATCCTTCAAGCCAGAAACGGGTTGCCTCAAAAATAAACTCTGAGTGGCCAGGAATAGTAACTACAAGTGTATAATTGAATATCCATTTTATTTAAAAAAAAAAAAAAGAGTACTGAGGAGGAGAGATGCCGTTATTAATTCCAAATAATGGGGCTGGAGTGACAGCACAGAGGGAAGGGCATTTGCCTTGCACGCTGCCAACCCAGGTTCGATTCCCAGCATCCCATGTGGTCCCCTGAAAACCGCCAGGAGTAATTCCTGGGTGCAAAGCCAGGAGCAACCCCTGAGCATCGCCTTTTTGTGACCCAAAAAGCAGGGAAAAAGAAAAAAAAGAAAAAAACATTAACTTCTGCCTGGCTCGTGCTTGTGTGGGCTGTTGGGGCGGAGGGTCTGGATGCTCCATGGACCCCAAGTTTAACCCAAGAACCAGGGGCCCCCCCGCACACTGCCTGGAAGGCCAAAGATATGTTTAAGTAAAAGTCAACTTCAATTTTGTATGAAATCCATGTCCTAACATTAGCATTCTAAAATTCCCCTCCCATCACCTAAGTGCTCGGGGGAGAAAGAAGAAAATAAAGCCTTGTGTCCAAAATTAGACCTTACAGAAACATAAAATTTTTTTAAAACAAGTCCTATCTGAAATTTAACTATGAAGAGAAAAAGCGCCTTTCCGGGCCTGAGCTTCATGGAGGACTTCTAGCTTTGGCTCCCTACTCTAATTATTTTCATTCTAATCAGCATATTTATTCTGCTTCTCAATACTGATTTTGTATATAGATGGATCAGATGGCCAAAAAAAAAAAAATCATGTGTTTTTTTTACATGGAATCTTGGCTTTAAGAAAACCATCATAACTTTGCCATTTTAAATCTCCAAAAAACGTAGGAACAGTCCTCTTCAGAGCCTGGAGATATTTATAGTTAGAGACCCAAGAGAAAGGGCAGAAGTAACTAGACATTGTTAATGTCCTATAAATATGCTGTTAATTAAGGCAAAGAATTATCCATTAAACAATGTAACTGAGGGGAAGCTGAGAAATACAGAAATACATGAAAATTATAACTGTTATAAATGAAATTTTCAAAGTAAAAATTTGGAGCTAGGAAATGAAAGCACAGGCGTTTCCACTGAGAGCACAGTACTGATTGCTACTAGGGGCCAAGGGGCGGTCTGCGTTCATGTGTCACATGACGATTTTCTGGAGATTGATTTATGTGGCCTTCGTGACGAACTGAAGAAAAAGAAACAGCCCAAGGACACACTTTCAAAAATCTATTTGTGGGGCTGGAGTGACAGCACAGAGGGGAGGGCGTTTGCCTTGCACAAGGCCGACCCGGGCTCGAGTCCCAGCATCCCATATGGTCCCCTGAGCACCACCAGGAGTAATTCCTGAGTGCAGAGCCAGGAGTAACCCCTGTGCATCGCCAGGTATAACCCAAAAAGCAAAAAATAAAAAAGTATTTGTGGCATGGCAAAAACTAAAAAATTTGAAAATGGTTTGAAAAAAAAAATCAATGGGCAGAGTTCAAAACTTTTTTAAAAACTTCATTATTCTTCAGAGCCAGAGAGACAGTTCAAAGGTTAAGGCACTTGCCTTGCGTGTGGCCAACCTAGATTTGAGCCCAGGCACCACACGGGTTTCTGAGCACAGCCAGGAGTGACCCTGAGCACAGAGCCACAAGTAACAGGGAGGGCCCAAAAACAGCCCCGCCCAAAGACACTCCCCCCACAAACAAACAAAACTTTTATTTTTTAAATACTATCCTAAGTCCCATTTTGACTGTTAGACATTTCAATTCCAGAATCTCAGTTCTCTTTTAAGACAAAACAAAAAGTTTGAACGGCTGTTTCTGTGGCATAAATATGGTTGGTTAACTTGCCATATTCCAAAGGATCAATCGCTATCAAAGTCAAACTATTCTTAGATGCCGTTCATGATTTCACATGTATAAATAGCTAGTCTTTCAAAAATGTATTCCTTATGCATCTTTACATTTTGCGACTACACTTATGAAATTAGATAGAAAACATACAGGTTTTTCAAAATAAAAAGGTCCTTTCTGGCCCAGAGCCAGGGTACAGTAGGTGGGAGTCTGCCTGGCACACAGCGGGCTGGGCACATCCCCAGCACTGCCCGGAGTGGCCCCTGGGCACTGCACGGAGTGGCCCCCACCCCCGCCCGAGGAAAGGGCCTTTCCTTAGAACTAGCACTGTTTTCGAAATTAGATTTCTTTTTCATTGTTTCACTGATGAATTGATGTCATAAAATCTGGAGCCAGTTTATACATTTCTTATCCAACATAAAGTTATGAAAGATAGTAAATCTTAAATTTTAAGCAACACAAACATGAACTAAAAAAAAATGCTTTCATCAATCTGGCCAGTAATCTGCTGGACAAAAAAAAAAAGAAAGAAAACAGTATTCACATAAATTGCAGACTACTTGCTGTTTACTTTATCTATTTTTTCCCTTAAAAACAATCATCTTAGGGGCTGAAGCGATAGCACAGCAGGTAGGGCGTTTGCCTTGCACGCAGCCGACCCGGGTTCAATTCCCAGCATCCCATATGGTCCCCTGAGCACCGCCAGGGGTGATTCCTGAGTACAGAGCCAGGAGTAACCCCTGTGCATCGCCAGGTGTGACCCAAAGAGCAAAAAAAACAAAAATCATTAAAGGGAAAAAAAAAGAAAAAAGAACAACAATCATCTGGCTCCCAGGGGAGCCAGCGCCAAAGGGCGGGCACAGGCTTTGCAGCGGGAGGCCTGGGCTGACTCCTCAGCACCTCCTGGTCCCCTGAGCACCACTGGATGCGATTCTACACCAGGAACAGTCCGTGAGCATCACTGAGTGTGGCCCCAAGTCCAGAGAAGGCATCACCATCCAGGGGCACGGGCACTCAGCCGCAGAGCACAGGCCTTACATGTTTCTGGTTTCAGTCACTGGCATCCCAAAAATAAGCAACCCAAAAAGCAACTGACTATGTCAATAGTCACTTTAGCTCAAGGAGAATCTGATGCATTTGATTTCCTACCCTTTTTTCACTATGAACATCCAGGGAGATCATCAGAATACAAACAGGGAAGAGGGAAAGTGCCCATCAGTTCTGTTGGTTTCCTTAAGTTTAGGGACCGCCCCTGGCCTAGCTCAGGGGCTGCTCCTGACCCCCTGGGGGTCACTCCTGACGGTGCTCAGGAGACCACAGGTGCTGCGGAAAGTGGTAACTTTAAGCACTGAAATATGCAGGAATAAATGAAAATGCTATTTGCTACCTGGAAGGAAAGGGCAGCAAAACCAAATGTCTTTTTTATAAGAAATTAATAAATCAGGGGCTGGAGCAATAGCACAGCGGGTAGGGCGTTTGCCTTGCACGCGGCCGACCCGGGTTCGATTCCCAGCATCCCATATGGTCCCCTGAGCACCGCCAGGGGCGATTCCTGAGTGCAGAGCCAGGAGTAACCCTTGTGTACTGCCAGGTGTGACCCAAAAAGCAAAAAAAAAAAAAAAAAGAAAGAAAAAAAAGAAATTAATAAATACATGGCCAGAGAGCTATATATTTCAAAGTTATTCTAAAGGCCTTTTCTTTGATAATAAAATCTTATCGTTAAATTCAGAATTAATGCAAAACAATGCATCAAAAAAATATATAACTACAAGCTGCTACTGTCACCTCCCATCCAAATGCTTAGAGACATGGTTCTTCTTACTTTGAGCATAAAATGAAAAATATCTCCATGCAAAATTAAACCCTGGGCCTCACAGCTCTGACTGTGACTCAGCAGTCAACACCAGGTAAATCTCCCTGAGCAAGAGCTTTTCACGGTATGCAAAATGTCAATATTTTCACTGCAGGAACTATAAAAAGGGTCTGCATTCACACATTCTCTTTTTAAACTCAAATGCCAAAAGGAAGAAAGGCTCGGATGGAAAGCTAGTCAGAAACAGAAACAAAACTTAAAAACAAAACCAAATCAAACAAAACAAAACAAACAAACAAAAAAAAACGAGAAGGAAATAACAGTGGGTGGAGGCACCTTACCAGTCTTGGGTGTCAAACTCAAATCTGTATCGGAAGAGGAGGACTGCCGACTGTAGGACTTGGAAGGTGAAAAGGAATAAGTTTGGTTTTTCAGAGGGGTGGAGGGTCCTGATGAGTGAGTATTGGGATTGGGATCTTCATTGAAGGGATGCCTGCCAGAAGAAGGTGGAGAAATATTAAGTCATCATGCGCCAGGACCCTGACGGGGCGGGGCCGCATGATCCAAACGCTGACCAGGCCAGGGCTGGGGCGGGGCCTGCGGCCGTTCCTTACTGATGGATTCGGGAATGAGGTCCCAGAGAGCCGACGGCCGTTTAACCATTCATCACTCTCCAGATAAATAATTATCTGCATCGAAACAGTTAATAAGCCAAGTAAAAATGCAAAAAAGCGTGAAATGACAGACTTAGGGGGGGGTTAAAAAATATTAAAGGGAGAAATAAAAAGAATAAATACATGACTGAAAATATGTTCAAATAAACAATGCTTTTTTTATTTAAGTTCTAAAAAAGGAAAAAAAAAATGATGACTGCAAATGGTGTGTGTAAATATTCCTTAAGTGTTTTTATATTTGCACACACGGTTATCTTCAAAAGAAAACTGTTTCCTTATCCCATAGCATCAAGAGTGCCACAGCTAAAAACACACCGGGGGGCGGGAGCAGCGCTACGGAGAACACTGGGGGCCTGGTCTGTGTTTCTGCAGAACCGTTGCTTACCTGTTTTCCACCAGGTCTCTTCCATAGAAAACAAACCCGGCGCCCGAAACAGGTTCGGTACATGGAGAAAACAAGGCCCCGGGCAGCTTGGGCAGGGAGTTCAGTTCCAATCCAACCCGCCGTTTTCCCTCCCGCCCAAGACAGAAACGGCGGCCTGAGGCGCATGTACGTGGCGGGGGTGCCCCGAGATCTATGGAAGAGACCCTGGAGGCTGGAGACCACCCTGGCCTCCGAGGAGCCAGCACCTGGGGGGGCGGCTGCCGACGCCGTTCCTTCCTGCGGCTGCCCTGAGAGCAGGAGAGGAGGACGCGACGCCTCGGCGAGGGGGGGGCCTGGCTCCCTGCCTGCCTGCCCCCACGGCCACTCGGCCCCTGGCCTGCCGACCCCAGCTCTGCGGTCTGAGCGGTCTCGTACCAGTGTAGATGAGAGTGGGAACAGACACAGAGAAGTTCTGAGTAAGTCGGGAGCCAGTAGCAGTGTGAATTGGGCTGTTGTGAGTCGAGCGGCATCCATGGCTTGGAGGGTGGACCAGCGGAGACCTGGGGGGGCGTGCGGGGGTCACAGTGGGAGGAGAGAAAACAGTACATACAACAGACAGCAAAAGTTACGTTAGACTCGTTCCCGGGCAGCGGGAGGGAGGGGAGAGGGACTCCTTCCGAGTCCCCCGCATGCAGGAGTCAGGCTGGAACTCGGAAGCTAAGCCTCGATGCTAAGCTCTAGTCCGAAGGATCCGGTTAGTGACGTGAGTGCCAAGGAGCAAAGAGAGCGGCAAGCAGAGGGCCGGGGGGCGGTTAGTAAGGCCAGGACTCGCTCGGACCTTCCGCTGCTTTCAAATGCTCGCAGGGGTGTCAACCACACTGGCTTTGGGGGAGAAAACACCCACAGAAATGGAGCCCGAGTCCTCCTGTTGCCTGTTTCCCCTTGAAAGGGAGAGAGGGACGGGGCTGGCAGAACGCCACTTCCTCGAGGGAGGTCTCCCTGCGCTGTCTGGGACCTCCAGGCAGGAAGGCTCCGGGGCGTGGAAGAGGCCACCACGGAGCGATGACACACGGGACGGACGGACGCAGAGAGGCCTGGCGGCATTTCAGCGCCGACACCGAGCTTGAAGCCGGGTCACGCTGGACAGACAGCGGGGGCAGGGGGGGGTCTGACGCGATGGGCGAGGCCACACGTGGGCAAGGCCCCGTGCCCAGTGCCCGGTGACACACGCTTGCCCCAGCTACCGGCACTGCCAGGCGTGCCCCGGTGCCCCCCAGCTAAGCAGGGCCTCAGTGTCTGCCGGAGCCGCCCCCGTGGACCACACGGCCTCTTAGCGCCGCCTGGGAACCCCCCAACCCACCAAAAAGTTCAATAAACAATGTGAAGGGTTCCTGTCTACCGCTGAAACAGAGGGAACGGAAACGTAGGCAGAGTTTATGAGAGCACATTCTGAAAAGTGCTGCGCTAGGAACGCCTGCCCGTGACCAGCCACAGCACGGGCGCGTACGCTCTGCGTCACACGGAAACTCTCCGCAAGGGACCCAGCTAAGAGGGCAGTGACACAGGACGGGAGCAAAGGAAGCTGAACCCGCACCCAGGATTCCGTACCACCTCTCACCTCACCACGTGCTGCCTTTCCTTATGCAGACGTAACTAGGGGAAATACTCACACACTAAAGCTACTGGATCCCATTTTCAGAATTCAAATGACAAGCAGGCTAAGAACCAAACTTTTCCTGGCCTTTCTATCACCCAGTGGACATTCCCGCAAAATCGCAATTTTCAAGGCTAAAATATAAGCTATTATTACTTGGCAATAATTATCTTTAGTAATTTAGAGACAAGTTTCTTAAATTATTGCTACTTTTATAACAGGGCAAATATTTCTACTTTTGCTGCTAGTTTAAATTTATTTTTATTTTATTTTTATAAAGTTGTTCACAATAGTTCATTTAATATTCAAACACAATTAATATTCAAACACCAATCCCACCACCATGCACCTTCCCCCCACTATAAGAGGAAGGTGTGTGGAGATTGCTGTGTTTCCTCCTGGAGCCATTTCAGCCCTGTGTAAGAGATTACACGCATGTATGCTAAACCCATGGGTCAGCGAGGCTGTAAGAGGTCACGTGGCCGCAAATGCAGCTGCACACTCCAGGACGTTCTATGTCACTCTCTTCCACTACTTTAAATTTAAAATGTGTTTTATTATTGGGGAAAAAATCAAACATCTCATTGGCCTCCAATTTTTATGCAAACAACTATGATTTTGCTTGTTTTTTCTTTGTTATAGTCACTAACAGATTTAATGTCTTAAAAATCAGTGTCCCATGGAGAAATGGGAGCTAAACTCTCTTTAGAAGTACTTAATTTTTTAAGTAGAAAAAAAATAAATCATACTTCTATGCACTTCTACCATTAAGGTAGTTTAGTCAGCGAAGACCAGAGATTTATATTGTACATTGCATTAAACATCTAAGGGGGGTGGGGGGAACCACACTGATGAAAGAGAATAAGCCACTCACAAAATCAAAATCAAATGAACACTGCAAAATGTTCAATTTAAAATCCAAATACACTAAATCATAACCATAACACATTCTTGACATTTTAATCCTTACCAGTCTACTTGAATAAAAGGTTTCCTTACTAAACATAATGGCACTTCTGAAATTAAATCCACTCAGACAGAAACATAATCCACACCACCTTTCATCAAATTCCTGTCCAAAATCAACAATACCATAATTAAATACTAGAATAATTATAATTAGCTGAATCATAAGCTAATTTTAAACTAGTCCTCGGCTTCATTCATTATCAACAATACAAAGAAACCGGTTGAAAGGAATCCATCTACAGTTTCATTTGTTTGGTTATTTCTAATCACTTGACAAGCAGTCATTACTATTTCAGAAAATATTAACGAGGCAAATTAAATTCTTCGTGGCATGAATACTTGACTATTTAAAGCAAAGGGCTACAACCAAAACAGAAGAGAAAGAGAGGCAGAGTCACAAAAAATATCCACACTAACAGAGTTGCCCCTGGAGTAGGCAAACACACTCCCTACTCCACACACAACTCTAAATACCAACAGGTAGTACGGTTTGCTTTCTCCACCAAGTAATTTAGTGAAAAGAGAAAAACCTCAAACAACACAGATGCAAAACCCAGGCCCCGTGAGACAGTGCGGACAGGGCTGGCGGGGATGGGGAGGAGGGATCTGACCTTTACTCAAACTTGCTATGGAAAGAGGAAAAACACCCGAGTCCCTCACAAAGTGACTCCTACCCTCTGACTACGCCTGTGCAGCAACACGCGCCTAATATCTCAGATCTCCTGGGGGCCGAGAGACAGCGGGGAGGGCGTCTGCCTTGCAGCACGTGGCCGACCCAGGTTCAAGCCCCGGAAATGGTCCCGTGAGCTCCCCATTAGTGACCGCTGAGCACAGAGTCAGGAGTGACCCCTAAGCACCACAGGGTGTGGCCCCCAAACAAACAAATAACAACGAAAAAGGAACCTCAAATGGAGTATAAGCAAATTTAAAACGTTTCCTAAAAAAATTAAGCAATGCTTCCTCTTGTGATGAAAATTAACCCGAGGCCATAAGAGAGGATTTCTTTTTTTAAAAGAATAAAGCTCTAAAGAGGAAACTTCCTAGTGCTCGCCAGTCTCAGTCTGAATCAGTCTCCACTGACCACTCCGCGGCTCGGAAGCATTTCCAAATCTCTGAGGAACGGGATCTGACTACCTGGGGGACAGGGAAGATCAGGAAGCCACCTGCTAGCCAGGCCGGAGCTCGGAGATGCCCGATTCTATGTGAACACGTGCAATACTCACTGGCTGCATCCATGGACGCTTCTGGGCTACCTGCAGAATTGCTGACCTCAGCCTTCTGGTCATTTAAAATAAATCCACTGGTCCTTTTACTCGCAAGAACTTCTAGATTAAAGGCTCCCGTAGACGCCTTTCCGGACAGATGGAGTCCTTGCAGTTCTGACTAGCCCTGTCACAGTCAGTCATTCTAGGACCCAACAAGAGAGAGGGGTTGCTCTCCCTTCTACCAAAAAAAAAAAGAAGTTTTCATTTCAAGCATCCCCTATGGACATACGAAGGATGCCACAGAAGTCAAACCCAGACAACAGAAAGGGTTTTTAGTCCTTTAGATCAGAAACAGCAGTGTTTGGTCAACAAAGAAAAAGACAAGAAATTACATAGCAAGTGCCTCAATAGTTACTATCTGGCTTTTGAGAAAGGCCGCCAATGTCCGCCTTACAGGGTCCCCGCTACTCCCTTTTGCACACAGTGATTCACATGGACTTCTCGGCCTCGGCAGGCACTGGAGGTGGAACCCACGAGAGTCAACTCTTCCAGGATGCGGATAGTTAACTGCAACTGGACTCTCGGCTGCAGGGGTTTAAGGACTACACAGACAGGAAGCAAACCTCTCCATGTTCAACAGCCATTTCCTGCCTCGGACATACACTGTCTAAAGATCCAGAATTAAGTTTGATTGTGCATAGCTTACACGTCATACCGAGACCATAGGAATAAAATATCAGGAATAACTAAAGAGTCTTGAGCTTCACACTGGGGTAGTCACCTCTAGTAAGAAAACTGACATAGAAAAGAGCTCGTGGTGAACATCTCTACTAGAATGTTCGAAATAAAATGGAAATGAGTAAGTGAAAGGTAACAAGTGCCATGAAAACAACCCACGGACTCATACTTACTCCTTCATGTCTTTGGATGGGGAACTGCACGCAGGAAGGAACGCGGGGCTACTGAGCTTATCCAGCGTGCAGGCTGTGCCTATGGCGCGTACCACTAACCCAGATTCGCCTTCCAGATCAAAGCACTGCAGGTACCCGACAACCGCATTTCCTCTCATCTCCAGCACTTTCAGGCCAATCTTCCTCTGCAGCTCACCTGCAAAGGGAAAAAAATATGTCCTGCTTCATCCTCGGGCACGGTACCATAGAAAGCTGCATATGTCGGTGACAGAGGAGACCCCCCCCCCAAAAAAAAAATTGATTTTCAGATTTGAAAAGAACCAAAGAAGATTTCTGGTCTAGCCTTCTACTCCGAGGAAGCCGATGAGTAACTGCATTTTACAGAGGTGCAAAGAAGGATCATTCCTTCGACATTCATTTGCTGAAATAATTTGCTGCAATAATCTGGACTGTGTACTGTGTGGATCTGGAGCGATAGGACAGCGGGTAGGGCACTTGCCTTGCACACGGCCGACCTGGGTTCTAGTCCTCTGTCCCTCTCGGAGAGCCCAGCAAGCTACTGAGAGTATCCCGCCCGCACGGCAGAGCCTGGCAAGCTCCCCGTGGCGTATTCGATATGCCAAAAACAGTAACAAGTCTCACAATGGAGACGTTACTGGTGCCCGCTCAAGCAAATCGATGAACAACAGGACGACAGTGCTGCAGTGCTACAGCGTACTGTGGGCCTGGCACTGCCCCTTTGTTCTGAGTGCTAGAGACACAGCAGTGAACACAGGAAATAAAGTCCCAATCTAGTGCAGTTGGCAGGATGGTAGAGAAACGAATTTGAAAAAAAGTAAATATTACGGGGCTCAGGCCACATCAAAGTGCTGAACACAGGCTTCGCATGCAGGAACCATGGGTCAGTCTCCACCAATGCAGGGTCCCCTGAGCACGTCTGAGATAGACCCGAGAGCACCGGGCAGGGGTGACCCACAGACACCACTAGCTATGCCCCCAGACTAACCACCCATAAAAACAGATGCTGAAGAAAAAGTGTCACTTAGATGGTATGCTACATATAAACACGGAGACTACGCGGCATCTAGAAATACTGACTTATACCAAGTAATGTAGCAACATTTTATAATTTACATGTAAGACAATTCTATCACTTATATCCCTTACGCTAAATAACATATCACTGTAACACTGGGCACCAGCAACGTCTTCATTTGTCCCTGTCGCGTACTAGCGTAGCCCAATGGTGTCTGCTCGCTCCAGGAACACAAAGAGCACGTTGTTGCTACTGTCTTTATTAAGAATATTTTCATATTTTTAAACATATAAATTTTTGCATGTAATTAATATTTGGGGGTCAGAGAGAAGGTATAGCAGGTAGGGCACTCGTGTTACACCTCGCTGACTCACGTTTGATTCCTGGCACCCCAGATGGTTCCCCAAGACTCGCCAGAAATAATAGCTGAGTACAGAGCCAGGAGTAAGCCCGGAGCACTGCCAGGTGTGGAGCCCCCCAAAATTAAAGATTATCTAATCTATATAAGTATACTTATTCTTATATTCTTATACAGACCATGAGACATCTATACACATAGACAGTCTTTGTAGATGATAAACAGGTTCTTCAATGAAATATAAAATGACAAGTGGTTAAAGGAATATTAAAAACAATCTTTGAACAACAACAACAACGAAATTAGAGATATTACCTGAACTGCGCCTAGAAATGAATGCTAGAGGGAAGAAAATTAGCTCCTGCCTCTCCGAGAGCCAAACTGTCCCAGCTATGAAGGGACTCTCGGATATGAATGGAGGCTGGAGAAACAGCCCCGGGTACGGCACCGCCTAACATGCAGCCATGTCCTCACCCTGCTCAGATCCCCAGCACCAGCACACGTGACCCCTGAGCACCACCGGGAGTGACTCAAAAACAAAACAGAAAAGTCCCTAAAGCTAGAAAGCTGATCTGTAAAAGTATTAAGATGGAAGCGGAGCAGTAGCACGGCAGGTAAGGCAGCTGCAGCAGGCCAGGATCAATCCCCAGTGCCCATGACCGTCAGTGCCCTGAGCACTGCCAGGAGTGATTCCTGAGTACAGACTCAGGAGCAATCCTGGAGGACTGCTGGGGGTGGCCCCAAGAAGCTAGATAGAAGAAAGGTATCAGAGGAAAATGCGTGGGTTCGGAAGCACCGAGCCAGGGGTAAGGAGATATGTACACATCAGAATCCTTAGACAACTTATCACAGAGAAGTGGGAAACTTGAGCCTTGAGTCGGTCAGTAAGGAAGCTTTGTTTTGTTTCTCAAAATACCTGACATTAAAGAAATGAGCCTCTGCCTGGCCTCGTTGGATGCCCGCGGGGTGCGAATCCGGTCGATCCACTGGTACTCGGGGTCTTCGTTGACCACAAGCTCCTCCACAAACCCGTGAATCATCACAGCTCGGTAGCACTTTGGAATAGACGTAGCTGCAAAGACAGAGTTTCCATCAAACTTCCACTGGTCACACGCTAGGTTCAATTATTCTTCAACTATAAAACTAAGTTCTTTCCTCTTGGATATAAATAATACAAAGACATTTTTACTGTGATCATCTCTAAGCAACTATAACAATAACCTTTCCGATCGGCCTTCTAAGAGCCACTTTATTCTTAGAAGTAATTGATTTCTTGCAAAGCAAAATAACAATATGGCATTGTCCAAAGGCCCTGTATCAAAAATGCCGGAAACAAGTGCTGGCAGAGACATGGAGACAAAGAAATCCTCGTTTGGGGCTGGAGGAACAGTCTAGAAGGGCCGGGCGCTTGCCCCACAGCACTGCCAGGGGTCACTCGTGAGCACAGAGGCAGGAGTAGCACCTAGGAGAGGCCCAAATCCCACACACACCCCGCACTGCTGGTGGGAAGGTGAACTGGTTCTGTTTCTAGGGAAAAAAGAATAAGATTTCTCAAAAAAAATTAAAAAAAGATCTATCCACCAGTATTGTATATCCTAGATGTCGATTCCTTATCAGAGGGGTTCTGGGTAAACATTCCTTCCCATTCTGTGGGCTCTCTCTGTATTTTGGTCACTGTTTCTTTTGAGGCACAGAAGCTCCTTAGTCTGATGTAGTACCATTTGTTTATGTTTCCACTTGCCTAAAAGTAGAGAGAGAGTATGGGGGGAAACTGTCTGCCATGAAGGCAGTGGGAGGGCGGGAAAGGGGGGTTACTTGGGGCATTGGTGGTGGGGACTGTGCACTGGTGGAGGGCTGGGTGTTGGGTCATTGCTTGATTGTAACTCAAACATGAAAACTTGTTACTGTATCTCACAGTGACACAATAAGAAAAAAAAAATCTATCTACTCTCCAATCCTTCTATTCCTCACGGATGTAACCATCCGAAGAACAGAAAAACAGGCATCCGCAGAGACACGGGTGACTCTGACAACGAGCCACGGCCAGGGGCAGATGAGGGACGACGAGATGCGGGTCTCCACACGCACAGGCGGGAAGAACGACGTGGCCTTGCTGTCTGCGATGACACTGAGCAAAATGGAGGCAGTTACGCTAGGCGGAACAGAACAGGCAACAAATGCTGGTGACCCCAGTCACAGGCAAGAGAGAGAAGGAGGCCGGGAACAGGAAACGCACAGTGCAAACAAACCCTGAGACTGACGAGAAAACGAAGCCATGGAGGCGGGCGAGGGGAAGGCGACGGTGTCATCAGCGATGGTGGAGGGACATTAGCCTCTGGAGGGACGGCAGCCTTACCCCTGCAACACTAATTCACACCACTTACCTGCTTGCAAACCAATGTGACGTCAATAAATTAATATATACAAAACAATCCATTTTTTGGTGACATCCTGCATCTTTCTCAAGTATATAGAATTTTTTTTTATAGACACCAGCATTACCAAGTTTGGTTTTTGTTTGTTTTTTAAAGAAGATAGTAGTGAGCTGGTGTACATCCCAGACGGCAGCTCCTTCCCGCCATGGGCAGAGGAGTCGGGGTCTTCTGCTACCCCCAGCCAGACGCCAGGTGGTGGCACAGGGACTGGATGCTTATCAGACGTGGAGCAGCAAATGTCACCAGGCTCAAAGCAGAGGGCCAGAGAACACCCGGCATGAGTCTCTTAAGCTAGTCGCTGGAGTACTGCGCTAAGTCGGCACTGGAGCGTTTCCCAACCCATTAATCCGGGTTGGCTGCAGAATGCCCAGCTATGTCCAGTCCTGACCCACACCCAGGGAAGCCATTTTCACTGTGACATTTTACTCCTGCCTGCAAGAGCCTGTGTCACTCCAGAGGCCCCCCCATACCTGCACCCACGGTTCCTCACAGGACCCGTCACCGGAGTAAGGAAACAATTCTCTCTCCTCTTTGTCTTTTTAAATGTTTATCTCCCTTCATCTTTTTTTTTTTTTTTGGTTTGTTTGGTTTGTTTGTTTGTTTTTTGGTTTGTTTGTGGATGGACTGGAACAATAGCACAACAGGTAGGGCATTTGCCTTGCACGCAGCCCCAGCCCCGACCCGGGTTTGATTCCTCCGCCCCTCTCAGAGAGTCCGGTAAGCTATGGAGAGTATCCCGCCCGCACGGTAGAGCCTGGCTAGCTACCCTGTGGCATATTCCATATGCTAAAAACAGTAACAACAAGTCTCATAATGGAGACGTTACTGGTGCCCGCTCGAGCAAATCGATGAACAACAGGATGACAGTGCTACCGCGCTTGTTTGTGGGTGCTGGGAATCAAACACAGGGTGTGAGTTGTGTGCTTATCGCTGAGCTACATCCCTCACCCTCTGTTTTTCATTTCCTTCTCCCCCTCTCCACCTCTTTCTCTCAGTTTTTTGGACAGTGTATAGTTACACGGTATGGAATGTTTTAATCTGTGAAAGAAAGATGTTAACAGGGAAAAAAAAAATCAACCTTGATTAATAGTAATAAATAATGATGTGAAATCACTCCAGGACTTCTTTTCCAGGGGCGTTTAACTCCTGGTGTGCAAGAGTTATCCTGCTCTAGTGCACGGCATAGGCTTGTCACATGAGTGTCCAACAGTAACTCCTAAGGCCACAGAAGCCTTCGGCAAGACCCGAGTGTCCATCTGTCACGAATGGCCGTGTGTCCGTGTGAGTCCCAGCGGGGTGAGAGGGAGCTGCCCGACTCAGAGATACTAGAGAGTGTGGCGTCTGCTTCCCCTCCTGTCAAGAGCCTCAGCCTACGGTTGGCCATGAAGATGGCCCAAGGCCAGGGTTCGGGACAGCGGGCACCTGCATGGTGCCACAGCTTCGGGCCATGCTCCCACGGGCAGTGGTTTTCTTTCTGCAAGTGGCCAGGGTGGACGTGGACTCACACAGCTCAGGCCAAGCTGGGGGCTGGGTGCGGGTGCATCTGGGCTGGTGGTCCTGGGGCACCGGCACCCAGAACTTCGACTCTCTGGGGAGGGGTGGGTCTGCCGCACCCCAGCAGGGAAAACCAGCCCTGATCCCCGCCTGTCTCCGGACAGCCCTGGGGCGCGGATGGAGCAGGAAGGTCTCCCAGCCGGGGCTCAGGCACCCGTGGGGCCCTTCAGCAAGGGCGGCCGGGCTGTTTCTGTAGCAGATGGAGTTTCCCCTCGATCTGGGAAAGAGGCCAGCAGCCTCCCCTGGTCCCGCTTCCCTCGGCACCCAGGGCTGCCGCCAGCTGACGGGATTCCGGCCGAGACCGGGAGGGGGGGGGGCGCTGCCTCCCCCTCCGAGACTCCTGAGACCAGGCCACGGGCCTCTTCCAACGAATACTGAGCCACTGGCCTTCTCTGGGCCGAGACGACACGAGACATCTCTCACTTCAAAGGCACGCAGAGAGTCCCCGGAAGAAGGAGAGCGACTGTTTCTGAAACACTTGGGTTCTCGGCATTAAGACCACAGGATAACAGGCTTTCCATTAGCCTCCTGAAATATTAATCCAATTTCCCAGATTTAAGAATGATTCAATTTCCTGTTTTAAAACAAGTAATGAAATATGTTTCACTTACTGCAAAAGAACTTGACTCCACAAGACGACTGCCGAAATCGATTTAAATCGTTGAAGAGGTCAACCTTAACAACCACATTTATCTCCCCACGGATACCTAGAATTTCAAAGGGAAAATCAAGGCACTACGTTAAAAAAATAAATAAAACAATTAAATAATCAAGCAAATAAATGTCAGTGGTTTCTAAACAATGTGCCAACAGCAACGGCAATGCTAACTGTAGTTTTCTAATTTTTCAGATATAAGTAACTTCTTGATAGCACTTTCTGAAAAACAGTTCTACATTCCAGATAAATAACTTCTTCATTTTTTTCCTTCTTGTTTTTTTGTCTTGGGCCACCCCCAGTGACGCTTAGGCTGGCTCTGTGCCCTGTGCTCAGGGTCCCACCTGGCAGGCTGAGGGATCAAACCCAACTACAGCCACATTCAGGCTGACCCACTGTACTCCCACTCCAACAACAAATAATTTTCAATTTTACTTAAGCCTTCACTTATTTCAACCGAGGCTAATTAGAGAGAAGTGCTATTTAAATAATAATAATAATAATGGAGATGACAATGACATTGGTGAGTATCTGTTATGTTCTGAGTGTTTTGTGTAGTCTCTCAAAATATTTACATCAGCCAGGGAACATCTATATAAATATTATTGCCCCCGTTTTATAGAGGAAGCAACAGAAGTTTAAATAACGGTTAAAGAATGTATATAAGGTGTTACTAGTAAATGAAAGAAGCAGGATTAAAAGTCAGATCTTCTGAACCCCAAAAAAACGCTTATAAAGGGGCTGGAGCAATAGCACAGCGGGTAGGGCGTTTGCCTTGCACGTGGCCGACCCGGGTTCGAATCCCAGCATCCCATATGGTCCCCTGAGCACCGCCAGGGGTAATTCCTGAGTGCAGAGCCAGGAGTAACCCCTGTGCATCGCCGGGTGTGACCCAAAAAGCCAAAAAAAAAAAACAAAACAAAACAAAAAACGCTTATAAAGAGCTAAGAATCTCATTTAACACAAGTGAAGTTTTATTCTTTGCAGTGAATATTAATTCAAATAAACTAAAAATGTGAAAAAGTATTTTCAGAATATCTCACATAAATACGAATGACACAATCCCTACCGGACTGAGTGGGGGCTGGAGACAGCACAGGAATTAAGGCGCTGGCCTTGCACTTGGCTGACCCCAGCTGGATCCCTGGCACCGCATTTGGCTCGCCAGCACTGCCGAGAGTGATCCTTGAGCACAGAGCCAGGAGTAGGCCTGGAGCACCGCCACGTGTAGCTCCAAAATTAAAAAATCAGTACAGGGGCTGGAGCGATAGCACAGCGAGGAGGGCGTTTGCCTTGCACGTGGCCGACCTGGGTTTGATTCCCAGCATCCATATGGTCCCCTGAGCACCGCCAGGAGTAATTCCTGAGTACATGAGCCAGGAGTAACCCGTGTGCATCGCTGGGTGTGATCCAGAAAGCAAAAAAAATAAAAAATAATAAAAAATAAAAAATCAGTACAACTGACTGCCCAGACTTCACACCAAATTCCAATTTATGGAGGAAGGCAGTCAAGAACGATTTGCTCAGTTACTCACTGAAATAATAAAAGATTGTGTTCCTCAAAAACGGGGGGCTATACATATAATGAACCAGCTGTAGACAACATACAACGTGGAAATGCATACAGCTACGACTGTAATCAAGTTCAGATTAATTCTCAGCGTGTGGCTGCGACAGCCAAGACCCGACACCGTGCTCCCCCGAGCACCACTGGGGATCATCCGGAGCACAGAGCCAGGGACGGTCCCTGAGTGCCACCGGGGCTGGCCCCAGCCCTCCCCTCCCCAAAGCACTGTGGAGTGGGGCGAGAGCCACAGCACAGCAGGCAGGGTGCTTCCACCGAGCGGGCCTTGAAAATAGAGCCAGCCCCGAGCATCACTGCGTCTGGGACAAGAAAGAAAGTTACGGAGGATCTCAGAGTCTTCGTGTGAGTCAACTGTCAATATTTGCCGTACTTATATATCATTTAATATTTCATCTGTCGATATTTGCCAATGTTTATGAATGGATTTATAAAATTTTAATTTACAACTTCACTAAATAACTATTCACTTTTATAAAAACAATTATTTGGAGGAAAAAAATAACACTACTTTTTGTAAATCTCTGTACTATGCGGCTTAATGGAAAAAAGCTGGGGTTCTCGTTCCCATTCCCACCCTGCGCTTGACGTGTGCTGACATTACACATCATAAAACCTAAAAATCTCCAGTGTACACCTGGGGAAAAGTGGCTGTAAAAATGGTCGATGATGTGTGTGGCTCCGATTAAAAAAATACATATGTATACACATAAAACATAAAAGAAACAGCAAAGGGTGTAAGCATCCTGCTGGAAGCAGGTCTCAAGTCTGACCACGCAGACGTGTCGGGTATCTCGGGCCCCCCACCAAGGCCCAGGCCACTCTGGGAACCCTGCATCCGGCAACAGAAAACGTCTGAAGAAATTTTTAAGCAGAAAAATATCCATATTGTCCACCTGAAAAAATTCTGGAAAAATGCCAATACTAGATGACTTTTTTTTTTTTTTGCTTTTTTTTAGGGTCACACCCAGTGATGCTCAGGGATTACTCCTGGCTTTGCATTCAGGAATCACTCCTGGTGGTGCTCAGGGGAACCATAAGGGGGTGCCGGGGGGGCTGGAGTAATAGCACAGCGGGTAGGGTGTTTGCCTTACAAGCGGCCGACCCGGGCTCGAATCCCAGCATCCCATATGGTTTCCCGAGCACCGCCAGGAGTAATTCCTGAGTGCATGAGCCAGGAGTAACCCCTGTGCATTGCCGGGTGTGACCCCAAAAAAAAATTAAAAAGGGGGGGTGGCGGGAATCGAACCCGGGGCCACACGCAAGACAAACGCCCTACCCGCTGTGCTGCCGCTCCAGCCCCTCCCAGATGACTTTCAAACAATGCGCTTACGTAAGGTAAAACACAAATCCGGCCTCGCACTACGTTCAGGGCAGAGTCCTACTAACGGTACCCGCACAGCCATGAAAGATGCCGGAAACACACAGAGGGATGCGGCGGGTCCGGCCGGCGCTGCCTCCTTACCGTGGATGGTGTCGTAGATGGGGAACCAGCCCGAGATGACGGTGGCGGCCTCGCTGTAGAGCAGGGGGTCGATGTCGATGTACACCTTGCCGATGGCGTCGTTGGCGCTGTAGGTGTCGTGGTCCAGGACCGTGATCTGCAGGGGCTCGTCCTGCAGGTCCTCGTCGTCCACCTGAAAGGAGCCTCGGGTGAAACCTTCAGAGCTTAAAAATCTTCACGCACCGACTATAGACATCTCAGGGCTCCCAGGGTTAAAAGGAAAAAAAAATTCCTTATTTCTAAGGAAAAAATGAAACAAACCTTAAGGGTTTGTCTTAAGGCACAGAGCAAGGAGCCCGGGAAGGGACGGCTCGGGGACAGAGTCCCTGCTCGGGCCCCAGAGGGAGGCCGCTTGGCCCGCAGGGGGCCCGAGCAGACCCCTGACCCCAGCCGGGAGCCACCCAAGCCCGGTGTGGGGACCAGCCCTGGGCACCACTAGGTGTGCCCACCCCTCGCCGAAACCGAGGCGGCTGGGGGCAAAAGTGCCCTCTCTGGCGTCACCCCATGAGCTCTGAGGGAACGGGGGATCTCCAGCCCCAACCCGCGTGTGGGCACTGGGGGCCTCGCAGCAAAGGTGCCACACGGGAGGGAGGGACATTTCCTTTTGTGAGGCACAAAGGTAAAGCGTCTAACTCCAGAAACTGCAACTTTGTATACAAGATGCCAAATGTCTTTAAAAAAAAAAAAAAAAGAACGGTTCACCGCCAAACTCAAAGGCAGGATGGTTAGCCAGCAAGGTTCTAAGCGCCCCAGAGGGGGCGGGTGAGAGCCACCCCGCCCCAAGGGACCCAGCCCCGGCAGCCAAAACCTCCACAACCCAAACAAAGTCATGCTCAGGGCCACTCCCCCTTACATATGAGTAAACATATTCCTGGGCACATCATAAAACACTCTACCCATTCCCCATAGTTACCACACCACATCTGAGGGGGTTCAGACAGTAGGCAACAAATCATAGAGGGAAATATATACATAAACATATATACATATTTTCAGATACATATAACCAAGCTCACATCACCCAAACTTTAACAACATGTTAGTGATATCCTATAGAATGTTTTAATGGTTCCTGCCAAAATAGAATAATCTTCACAGTTGAACACTTTTTTATAAGCGTGTTCAGCAGTTCTTTACAACAGACAATACAAAATACATTATTTCGGTTGTGTTTTGGGACAGAGATCGGGGTCTGGGATGGAAACATCCCGAATTGGGTGGTGGGAAGGTGTAATGGTGGTGGGATTGGTGTTTGAATATTGAATGTAATCAAACATTGTGAACTAACTCATAAAATTTAAAAATTTTAAAAAAAAAAGTAATGTGGAGTTCATGCCCAACTCAATCAGCTTAATTAATGGCTGAATAAATAGCAGTGCTCCTACATTACAGAAAAAAAATTTTTAAAAGAAAGAAAAAAAGACTCCAAGTCCTTCTCTCCGTATCGGCCCGCACTTCCCACTCTATCCCACAAAAACTCCCGCAGGAAACGCCTGCCGGAGTGGGCGACTCCCCCGGAGGGAGGGGCGCGTGAGGACGCCGCAGCCTCCAAGGGCCATTTCCGAGAATCACCCGGAGGTCAGAGCGACACGGCTCTTTCCACTCGGGTTCCCAAATGAGACCCACCCACGCCTCGCTCCCTCGCCTCTTCCTGACACGATTCCACGATTCCATGCGGGAGAGGAGGCGGCCACTGCAGGTTTCTCCCGCCGGCCCTTGGGGCCCTACCCTGGAGCCCGACTTGCCTCGGGGCTGCCGGCACATAACGAGGCCCCGAGGGTGCGGCCCGCGCAGTCTCTCTGTCCCCACCGGACACAGCAGGAAGGGGGCCGCGTGCAGAGCAGACAGAGGGCCCTGCCAGGACCCCCGCTGGGCACCCAGGCTGTGCGCTGTGGCCGTGCCCACCAGCAGGACTCGGGCACAGCAGCTGGGGCGGAGAGAGCGAGGAAAGAACAGGGGCCGGCACTTCTCTCCTGCCCCCCCTGCGTGCCGGGACGGCATCTCCACTCTGCTCGGCCGGGGCGTGGCTGTCTGAGATGCCGTTACCAGGAAACCCCGGCGAGCAGAGAAAAGGCCATAGAATCACGTGCTCCAACCCCAGCAAACAGTCCTCGGGGAGTCGGACCTCGAGCACCACCGTCGTGACGACAGAGAGCAACGGGACTGGGCCTCTGGCAGGGAGGGTTCCCGGGCGCTGAGCCCGGCGGGGCGTGGACGTCCCTCCCCCACCCCAGGGCCCAGTACCCGGGGGATGCGCTATGGACAGTTCCTCTCCTCCCGGGTGGGCGGGTCTCTGGACACTTTCCAGTTCTGCCTCCTCTAGTGCACGTCACGTAGGCACGGTGATCCGCGCTGTGACCGAGCTGCGGATTCCGAGGTCGTGCACATCTGGACTTAATCTGAAGGACGGCCAGCACCCAGCTGACCCTAGCTCGGGGCCCCACGCGTCCCAAGGTGGAGACTGGTTAGTGCCCTCTGGGAGAAGGGACAGTTTATGAGCAGCGTCCTCGCACCTTGTTACGCTGAGAACGGCTGAACTTGTCTGCGAGGCAGGAGCGCTAAGAGAGGCTAAAACACACCCAGAACCTGCAGTAAGACCAGGGCAGAATACAAAGGACTAGTTCTCATGACGACGATATACTTCCAGGCTACCCCCCACTCCTGTGGTGCCTGCAGGAGACCTAAAACCCAACAGAGAACAAGATGCAATCTATGAATGTTTGTCACTATGGTAAACATGAGTGTCCGGCAAATCCACGGTTCGCTGAACAACTAGCTCTTTTTCGCACATGCTCTGGCTAAACAATATCTCCGCAGCCATTAGTACTTTGTTCAAATCCTTGAAACTTAATTATAAGGGATAAGCATAAGCCTTTACTCCATTACCTGTCCAGTTCCTCGCTGATCCTGAGAAGCAACCTCCCCTCTGGAGATTAAGACTCAAAACACATCAAGGGATTACTGTGAGGGTCACGGATGTGCTGGTTCGCTTTTGAGAGGGATCCAGGAGTAGTGCACATGCTTCACATGTATGACGCCCTGCCCTGGGTTCTACCCCAGCACCAAGAGGTCCAACTCCCCGAGGACTGTTTGCTGTGGTTGGAGCGCGCGATTCTATGGCATTTCACATGTATGACGCCCTGGGTTCTACCCCAGCACTAAGGGCAGGAAATGGCTCGAGGGGTGGAACATGAGTTTGATCCCCAGCAAGTAGCAGCAGCCGCTGCACCCAGTACAGCTGAGTGGCCCCCGGCCCCCGGCCCCCGAGCACCACTGCCAAAATCCCTGTCCAAGGGACAGGGGCTCTTTTCTCTGAACAACTGAATTGTTTAAAATATACACATGCAACTATGTAGTATCTTGGTTTTGCCCAGAAATATTCCAAAACAGGGGCCGGGTAATAAATGAAACAAGTAGGGCTGGAGCGATAGCACAGCAGGGAGGCAGGGAGGGCGTTTGCCTTGCACACGGCCAACCCAAGTTCTATTCCCAGCATCCCATATGGTTCCCTGAGCACAGCCAGGGGTAATTCCTGAGTGCAGAGCCAGGAGTAACCCCTGTGCATCACCAGATGTGACCCAAAAAGCAAAAAGTAAAATAAAATAAATGAAACAAGAACAGCATAATGTAGACAACTTCGGTGACAGAGTTCAACATAGTAATAGGCTTGTGCGCATGTCTGAGTTTTCCCTTAATGAACCGTGGAAACAACGGCTGTGAGGTCCCGCCCACTCGGAGCCAGCTGTTGCCAGCCACTCCACCACGACCGCATCACGGGTACTTTCAATTAAAGGCAGTTCCGTCCTGACGCCGACCGTTCCTCCGAAGGTCCCTCCGTTTTCTCACTCCACCAGGAACACGGCAGAGGAAGTGGGGACATGAGGACCGAAGGGGGGGTCACAGGAAACACCGTCACCCCGAGTGCAGTGACACGGGATACACCGTCATCCCGGAGTGCAGTGACACGGGGAGTCCTCCCGCCGCCACTGATGAGTGTGGCGGTTCCTCACCAACCAAACTTCCCCGTGACCTGGGGATTCCGCCTCTGGGCTTCGACCCTGCACAAGTGAGACTGAGGCACAAACACTCCCTACGGCGTTCACAGCCGCCCCCACCAGGACCAGGCCGGCGGGGAGGGGCACAAGACAAGCGAGCAACAGAGACGTGGACGGACGGACAAGATGTGTGCACAGAGCAGAACAGCGTCTGGCCGCAGCAAAAGGAACTCTGGTCCCGGCCACGCCTGGCCGCAGTCGGCGAAGAGAAAGGAGGCAGACACGGGGCTCAATTTGAAAAAAGGTGGGAGGGGAACCATTTGAAAACAGCAACAATAAAAAACTCACCTCAAACTTAAACCACTCCGAGTTCCACTGTGGGTTGAGGGACTTGAGGTACACGTCGGTCTTGAAGGTGGTATTGCCGAATTTTACCTAAAAGCGAACAAGAGATAACACAGAGATGAATATCAAGGGTCAGGAAGCGTCAGCATGAGTCGAGGGGCGGAGGGAGCAGCGGGGCTGGGGGCCGACGATCCCCTCAAGCCACGGAAGAAAGCCAGGTGGGCCCGGGGTGTGGACGAGCCCGGGACAAGGCTCCCCCGACACGCTCCACTGTGTCGGAGGCCAGCAGCAGGTGACAGGGCCAAGGGGCCCTCGGGGACACTTTCCCAGATGGAGACGAAGACGCCCGGAGAGGCCAAACCAGAAGCTAAGGAGGCAGCTGACCAGCGCCACCCAGGTACTCTGAAATCCCCGATCTGCTGCACCCGCTGTCACCAGCAATCAGCCACTGTCATTAAGCCTTTCGTGACCCTATCTTTAGAGGCAACGGAAAGGGGCTGGCAGGGAAACTGTCTCACCTCCCAGCAGGTCTTGGCAGGCACCGAGTCGCAAAGGTCCAAAAGGAAGGAAGGGAGGCAGGCCAAGGTGACTGAGGCCCGAGGATTTGTCTCCAGCAAGGAACGGAGACCGTGGGGTCGCAGACGGGCCCGGAGAAGCGGGAAGCACTTCCCAGCTGGCCGCAGCTGCCCTAAATTCTTCCAGCTTTTCCCTGTTTCTGTCAGTCATGGCCATGGACTCTTTTTCCCAACCTCAAACTGCACTAGAGAGTCTTGCACACGGTCGAGATGTGATCTACATAAGATCCTTTCCTTTCTGAGCGGCAATCTTATTTCTGCTTTTACAGTGTTTGGTGATACCACTGTTTGATCAGTCTAGAAACTTTATTCTAGAGAAAAATACCCACAATGATATTTCTCTTCTCTATACATTTTCCTGTATACATTTTTCCCTTTTTTTTCTTTTTTTTTTTTTATTTGCTTTTTAGGTCACACCTGGCAATGCACAGGGGTTACTCCTGGCTCTGCACTCAGGAATCACCTGTGGCAGTGCTCAGGGGACCATATGGGATGCTGGGAACAGGACCCGGGTCAGCCACGTGCAAGGCAAACGCCCTACCCGCTGTGCTCTCGCTCCAGCCCCAGATGAAGACTTCTTGAGCATACCCAAACACGAGCAGCGAATTGCCGGATCATACCAAATAGAACATAAAACCCACTAACAAAGTAGAAATAGGAATGGCATGATAAATGAAAAGTTTCAGAGATCCTGACCCTTTTTATTGTCTGCATACATGACATCTACAAAATAAACACTTCATTCTGTCATTTTAAAAAATCCAGGGGGTTGTCTTTCAAGCAAAAAAGATTTTTTTAAATTTTAGACTTTATGGGCTAAAGCGATAGCACAGCAGGTAGGGCATTTGCCTTGCACACAGCCGACCCAGGTTCGACTCCTCTGCTCCTCTCGGAGAGCCCGGCAAGCTACCGAGAGTATCCCGCCCGCACGACAGAGCCTGGCAAGCTCCCCGGGACGTATTCGATATGCCAAAAACAGTAAGAACAAGTCTCACGATGGAGACGTTACTGGTGCCTGCTCGAGCAAATCAATGAGCAATGGGACGACAGTGACAGTAACAGTGACAGTGCTGGCGAGACATCCTTGGGCTGTTGGTGGCAGTATTAATCAGAGTGATCTCTACTGAGAGGCCGAGCCAGATTTGATCCTTAGCACCACAAATGGTCCCCAGAGCCCTGACAGGAGTGATCCCTGAGCACAGAGCCAGGAGTCAACCCTGAGTACTGCTGGGGGCAGCCCAAAAATAATAAAAATTATGCCTGCCCTTGGACATATCCAATACTTATGCCTACACCCTCGAAGTTCGCACAGAGGCACGCAATGGACACATCAACGGGATGACGGTGTCGCCAGGCGGGAGAGAGCTGGGTAACCATGGGTCTGGGGGGTGCTGAATCAAGGCGAGGAAAGGCGCCGCTTTCAGGGCTAGGAGGCAAGAGGGAACAGTGACCCCAGCAGATCGTTCTCCAGCAACGACAGCAAGTGTGGCGTTCTCCGGGGGGAAAGAACAGACGCAAAACACTCCGCGGGGCACCTCGCATGCCCTGGCGCAGAGACCATCTCTAGAAGGATGTCCGAGAAACGGCAACGGAAAGGGAAGCAGAAAGAGTCGGCCAGCGAGCACCAGGCTGCCAGACCGCTTCCACTCGTGATCCCGCCTGCCCGAGAATCCTTAGAAACCCACGGCCCGACACAGATGCGCTGGCTCAGGGTCTGTTTCAGTCTGTCCGAGTACACATAAAGCAGATTCCTCTTAGCACATTTACTGATAACACATAAATGTATTTGAAGCAAAAAAATTTTAAGTTGCATGACCCCTGGGGTCATGACCCCCAGTTTAAGAAATGAGGGTTTAACGGAAAGGTTTTTTTTTTATTGTTGCTGCTGTTATTTGGGGGGTCTGGGGGGTGCTCAGGGCTTCCTCCTGGCTCTGTGCTCGGGGGTCACTTCTGGCGAGCTCGAAGCATTCGCAGGGACACACACGGACGGGAGGTGGCCAAGGCGAGCGCTCTACCCGCTGACCTATTTCCAGATGACCACTCGTTTAAATGTTAAACTTCTTAAATGTTAAATGTTTATTTTTAGATTTCAAGGCAACAAAACGTGAAACGATGGTAACTCTGCTTAAGATGATGTAATTCTGGTTCCCTTTCTTGAAATTTAACCTAAAGAAGCCCCTTCGCCTAGGCCCCCTCCCCACACCGGACACAGCCTCGAGTGGGCCAGGGAGACGGCAGGTCTGGACTTAATCCCTGGCACCACAGGGCCCCCAAACACCGCCAGAGCGACCCCCAGCACAAGGCCAAGAGTAGCCCCCCAGCAATGACGGCTAGGTTTGGGTCAAACACACACAGAAACACCCAGTCACGCAACAGGCAATACTGAACAAACCATGGGAATCCCCACGGAAGAGCAACGTTGAGACATGTGCACTCACGGGAATTTATCAAGGACACAAAGCAGAAATGGAAAGTATAAATTCCGTGGACTGTATAAACTCTGACCACATTTAAATACACACACTATATATATGTGTGTATATATGTACATATACATATGTGTATATATATACATGTATATATATATATATACACATAAGTCTTTTGTTCTAAAGAAGGGACTGTGAGGATGGGGGCGGGGGGAGGGAGGGGAGCAGCAGAGCATCTGCCTTGCACGTGAGGGACGGGTTTCGATCTGCAGTACCACAACAACAAACAAGTCAGATGAGAGAAGGCCTGCGGCTGTGAGGTAGAAGTCAGATGCGGAATGACCGGCAGTGACTGTCTCCGAAGGAAAGACAGCCAGGGTGGAGGGGGGGCCACTCTGCAGCAGCAGCTCTTCATGTCTTACTTACATCGCTACTTAAACGCTAAGTCACACCACCAAAGCCATTCAGCCTGAAGGTGGGCAAAGAAACCCAGAAAGAACAGAGGTTTCTCTTGTCGGTGAAGTTTAATAAACCTAAAGGCGCCTCATTTCAGAGAAATACGGTTAAATGTCACCGTAAATGCATGCAAGTCATCCAACAGCCAAAGTTCCCTCAGGCTTCCGGTCCCACTGTTTGACTCCCCTGTTCAACCAGACAAAGTCCTGCTCCACGTCCCGTCTATCACTTCTGAGCTCCAGAGCTCCGAGTCCACTGCACCGGGACCCGCACTTCCCATCCTGTCACTGGTTTAAGACTGTTCATGGGGACAGGAAAGATCCAACAGTCCCCAGGGGGCACTAAACAAATACTCGAAACACAAGGTTTCAGAAACCGGGAAAGACGAGAAAGTGCGCGTTTTGCCCATGCAGTGACGCTTCGCCTTCTACCGGAGAGCAGAAAGAGTAATCACAGTTCATTCGGTCTCATTTCACTCAAAGGAGATTTTATTACTCGGCAATTAAATGACTGCCTCACAACTTGGTTAAAGAACATCAGGGATTTTAATGAGATTCTCTAGGAAAGCGAGAGCCTTCCCTTTCCCCGCTCATTAGCGAAATTAGCTTGAGAAAGTTATTTAACCTGTTATTTAGGGCCGGCTTCCTCCTCATTATATGAGATAACGCATGTAGAGACCGAGCAAAATGTCGGCTACATAGAAAACACTCGTCAAATATTAAGTCCTTTTCCTCTCCCTGTTCCCCCCAAAGACATGTAGATAAGCACGGGATGGTCATGTTGTTGGCCAGTCTGTAACCTGCGAATGAACAGTGGGGCATGTTCCTCTGAACACTTCCCTCACACAGAACCGCACCGCACTGCAGCTGGAGGTTCCCGGGAGGGGAACAATCTTGGGGCTGGAGCACAGGACAGCGGCGGGCACCACCTGGCACGCAGCCAGCACAAGTTCTATCCCCGGCATCCCGTATGGCTCCCTGAGTCCTCGGGAGTGATCCCTGAGCACAGAGCCAGGAGGAAGCCCTGAGACTCCCCCATGTGGCCCCAAAACGAAACAAAATAACCACCTAAAAGTATCATTTGGTCCTCACTGTTATTCTAAACTCCTCCCATCACATATAGCAGATTCCCTCAACCAATGTAGTCAGGATCAATATTGAATTATTTAACCAAATAATCTGGTCAAATCAGAAAATTGTTTAAAATGATACAAATGGTAGACATTTTAAGGTGCAAAACAAATAGTCGTTCTCTTATTTGTAAATGTTAGGCAACACTTCTTAAACTGACAGGTGATTTTTTTTTAAATTCTACACCACCCTTTCTGGTATAATTTATCACCTGCAATTTCAAGGGAGGGGAAACTCTGTATGTGAAAGTAGAACTGAAAACTGCTTGCTTTAAAAAGAAAAAAAGAAGAATCCTACACTTTCCCCAATTTTTTCCCCATTAAAAATCTTGTCTTTATATTGCATTATAAAGTGCCTTTTCACACCATTTCAACCATTTATGTGGGGTTTAAATCAACTGTAACAGAGGCCAGAGCGATAGCACAGCAGGTATGGTGTTTGCCTTGCAGAGGCTGACCCGGGTTTGATTCCCAGCATTCCATATGGTCTCCTGAGCACCGCCAGGAGTAATCCCTGAGTGCAGCGCCAGGAGTAACCCCTGAGCATTGCCAGGTGTGACCCAAAAAAGCAAAAAAACGAATAAATCAACTGCAGCAGCAGAGTCATATAGGCAAGCTTAGGGATAAATCCCACCGCTTCTTGGCAGGGTCTGAGGGAGGGGACGGGATGCAGGGGCAGGATGCGGCGGCTCCTGAGGGAGGGGGTGGGGCGGGGGGGGGGGGCGATCAACGAAGATGACTCAAGGCGTGTGGTTCTGGGAGCTTCGAAGCACCAGGGGCACTAACGGGTCAGTCGGCACAGGCGGGGGAGGGGCTCTGAGGGTCCGGCCTTCTCCCTGCCGCCTTCGCTCCGCGGCTCAGCATCCCACCTGTCCCGTCCCGGAGCCAGAGGCCTCCCTGCAGCTCCTCAGGCTTTCTTTCTCTCTTTCTCCCTTTGGTCTCACGGAGCTTGACCTCATCACCCACAGAATCCTCCTTCCCTCCCCTGGGCGCTCGACACAGGGACTGCCTGTCCCAGGGCAGGTCCCCTTGCGCCTCCCTTACCCACTGGGTCCCGAGGGTCTGCACCGCACAGTGACCCCTTTGTTACACTCTGCCCCCCCAGCCCCCTTCGGCAGTAATCTCTCCCTTTCAGCGGGATTATTCCTATTAGCACACAAATATGTTCTAGCAGCTTCTGGCTTATTAAGAACCGAGACTCACATTCCCCCCAAATACCACCAGCCCTCACCAGCCCTCCCCTGCAGGGCCGTATTTCCTGAAGCAATCGACTGTGCACTGTGCCGTCTTCATCTCCCTCGCGGGCTACCCTTTCAGTCACGACACACCCTTCCCTCTTCACTGCTCCTGCCGGCTCAGTAACCGACTCCAGGGTTCCGGTCTGGTGATTCTCCCCCAGATCTGACCTCGCGTGTCGGAGGAGCGCTTGCCTTCCTGGAAACACCCTTTCGCGCCGTGAGACTTCACCTTCCGGAATGTTCCCCCTCTCCCTTCACTGGCTGAAGCGACTCCCTCCCTCTAACAGACCTCCTCAATCTCAAGACTTCAAGGAGCACCCCCTCTCCTCATGCTCCAAGTCAAGAGTTTTATAAAAGAGACACAACAGCTGTAGAGGTTGCTAAAGATGGGAGCAGGCGGGGGCAGGGGGAAGGTGGAATGACTCTCCCAGTGGTGCTCAGGCTACTCCTGGCTCTGTGCTCAGGAGGGCCAACTGGCGATGTTCAAGGGTCCACATGTGGTGCCAGGACAAGCCTGGCTGAGGGGACCCAAGCGCCTTAACCTCAGTCCCGCCAGAGGACTTCAAGGATAACAGTATCAGTATTCAGAGAGAAAAAGGCAAAGAAGCTAATGTCCTAAAATTGTCTTGCGCTTGCACATTTGTCCTGTGTCATGATTTTCAAAGTCACATGAGGAATAAAAAAACCCTTCCTAGAACCTTAGCTTAGAGCTAGGAAATAATGGCCTTCTGAAGGACACATGTCAGCTACATCTTTCCCATGTGCTGGTTATTTTGGGACATTATTCCGCCAACGGCAATGGCCACTCTGAGATGACAAACTCGGACTGTCCACCTCTCCGTGGTGAGGAGTCGTCCTCATGCAGTTAATCACAAAAGCGAGGCACTTGGGGTGCTGCACCCCAACTTCCGTCCCCTACGCGGGGTACTTCTCACCACGCTCTCTCCAATCATCTTTATGATGACTCCGTCCTCCCGCAGAAAATGAAGTTTCATGACGAAAGACAACCCTTCTCTGCTATCTCCTCAGCGCGGAGTACTCTTACCAGCAGTGTCTGATGCCTCGAGAAAAAGCTCAATAAATATTCTGAACTCAATCTGTTCGTATCGTACCTTCATGAACACACTGAAATGCATGTGTTCAAATACTTGCTTGGACTGGAGCGCACACGGCCGACCCAAGTTCGATTCCTCAGTCCCTCTAAGAGAGGCCAGAAAGCAACCGAGTATCCCGCCCGCACGGCAGAGCCTGGCAAGCTCCCCGTGTCATATTCGATTATGCCAAAAACAGTAACAAGTCTCACAATGGAGACGTTTACTGGTGCCTGCTCAAGCAAATCGATGAACAGCAGGATGACAGTGCTACAGTGCTAAAATACTTGCTTACTTGTCTGCGACAGAGGCAGGGTAAGGACTGGGATGGAAGGGGGGGAGGGAAATGGGGACATCAGTGGTGGAAAGTTTGCACTGGTGGAGGGATGGATGATCAATCATTGCATAGCTGAATCTCAAACGTGAAAGCTTTGTGGGGCTGGAGTGATAGCACAGTGGGTAGGGCATTTGCCTTGCACGAGGCCCACCCGGGTTCGATTCCCAGCATCCCATATGGTCCCCTGAGCACCGCCAGGAGTGGTTCCGTTTTTGAGTGCAGAGCCAGGAGTAACCCCTGTGCACTGCCAGGGGTGACCCAAAAAGCAAAAAAAAAAGAAGGCTTTGTAACCGAATCTCATAGTGGCTCAATAAAAAATTTAAAATAAAAAAAAACAATAAAAAATAAATAAAAATTTTTTTAAATAAAATACTCGCTTACATTAATTACACCAGGGTGTGACACCACTATTTGAGTTGTGGGGAGAGCCAGGCCAGCTACGTGGGCTCAGTTCTCACTGACCCCTCTCCCAACACCGCAGCAAACCCAACTTCCTCCGGCCAGTCCATGCAAAGGCCCTAGGGACAGCCCCACCGGCCAGGCGCAGAGGGACGATTCTCCCCCACCTGCTTCATCGCCACCAAGCACACAGATCCCCCGTGCCCCCAGCAAAGCTCAGTCACCCTTTCATCTGGTGCCTGGTCCTCTGGGACGACCTGCCAACAACCCTCTCGCGTCCAGCTCCGACACCCACCTGGAATCTACCCACTTCTCTCTACCACCGAGACCATCACCTCGCCGCTAGGGGCTCCTCGTCCAACCCTCCAGCCCGTCTGCGGCCGCTGTCCTCCTCCCTCAGCACACTCTCCCTGGGCTTCCATGCAAGCAGCAAGCAGCCATGGAAGCTTCCATGCAAGCAGCATGTCCCCCGAAAGCAGAGAGGGGACTCGGGAAACTGTCTGCCCTGAGAGGCAGGGGGAGGACAGGGATGAGGGGTGGGGGGTCTACAGGGGACACTGGAGGTGGAGAATGTCCACTGGTGGAGGGACGGGTGTTCGATCACGGCGTGGCTGAAACAATGGTGAAAGCTTTGTAACTCTCACGGTGAGTCAATAAAATAATAATAATAATAGTAGTAGTAGTAATAGTAATAGTAATAATAATAAATTTTTAAAAAGAAACAGCGCACGTCCGCAGTCTTCACTCTGCTGAGACTCCCTCCTCTGCCTGCCCCCCCCAAACACACACGCACACACACACCCTCGCTGGCACCAGGCTCCCTCTCGGCCCACAGGTCTTCCCCTGACCCTCCCTGGGAGGCCTCCCCCGGCTCCTCATTTACTCTCTTTTTCCTTTCAGGACATCACAGTCCCTAAACATACCTAATTTATTGACCCCTTAATGTCTGTTGCTCACATCGAACCCAGACGTTCCATAAAGGCAAAATCAAGTCAATTTTGTCCAGTGGCTGGCACCAGCCGGGCAGAGAGCAAACGCTCAGGGACTAGTTGTGGAAAGAAGGAAGGAATGAATGAATGAATGAATGAATGAATGACAGAAAGAAGGTCCTTGGATGGGACCCCTCCCTCACCAGCAAGCACCAGGTGATCTTCAGAGCCTGACACACCCAGGAAGTGCCCCTGGGTGTCCCCCACAAGCCTCCTGCCGGCCCCTGTGCGAATCACGGCCCTCTTCAGTGGACCCTGTGTCTCGGCCCGTCTCTCCGCCTCCCAGGCCCGCCCCACTCGAGCCCCCGACAGACATCGACCTGAGTCGCTGAAACACCCCCCTACCCAATACACGGGGAATTCTTCATTCCAGAAAATGGGGCTCACCCTCCAGCTACCCTCCCCGCCTCACCCCCCACACACACATCTTCCAGTCCGGACAGACGCTGAGTCAGGGAGCCCCTGGCCCATCTCACCCTGCGCTCTGAAAACCCTTCCAGGCTGGCCAGCACGTCCCTTTCCCGGGAAGGCCTCCTACCTCCAGGACAGAGCTGGCTGCAGGCTGCAGGCCCCAGGTCCGGGCCCCCAGGCCCCAGTCACAGCCCAGCAGGCCCTGGGGGTCCACAGGGCTAACCAGCGGCCTCAGGAGGATCACTGTGAGCCCCAAGGCGTCAGCTCCGGGCTGAGCATCCGAGAGTATGCCCTGCGGGCCTGCCGGGTCCCTGAGCACGGGGCTGTGGCCCACCCTCCACCCCCAAAAAATAGCACAGACGTGGCAAGAAGAGACGAGACACGTTATGGCCAGTTTTGAACCCAACCTGGGTGGCTCGGTCGCCTGCAAGTCCTTGGATGGGACCCCTCCCTCACCAGCAAGCACCAGGTCTACCCCGGGCGGCTCCCGGGCCCCTGAACCCACTTTGGCCGTGAAAATGAGATCGAGACTAAGCCGCTGCCAGGGACGGATTTGGGGAGAAAGTGCCAGGGCTCTGGGGGCCTGGCGAGAGAATTCTGTGCTGAGCTGACACCGGGCAGAGTACCCCGGGGTATCGATCATCTCTGAACTCCAGCACCGCTGAGCACCCTCCCCAGGCTAGTCCCGGCCACTGGTTTAAGACCACGTTTGACCTGGCTTTTCTCTCCCTCGGGCTGTTACTTCTCCTTTGGGGCTCCGTTGGATCTGCGTGAGTTTGAAAGGAGCCTGAAGTTCCAAAAGCACCTTGCCAGGTCAACCCCTGCACTCCAGGGGCCTCCGCCCCGGGCAGTAAACACCAGCACACTGCAAGGGTGGCCACCGGCTCTCAGGGACAATTCCGAAAACGGTCCACGCCCCAGTGCTTCTCCCCAGCAGGCTACACCCCTCCTCTGCTCCCTCCCCAGTACCCTGGGGTGAGAAGCCACTGCGCCCCAAGAGGACACAGGTGTGTATGGGGGAGGCGTGTCTGGATCCATGTCTGTGTGTATTTGTGTGTATATGTATGTGTACATGTGTCTGGGTGCATGTGCATGTGTGTGCCTGGGTGCACATGTCTGTGCGTGTTTGTGTGCGTCTGGGTACGTGTGTGTCCGTGTTTCTGGGTGTGAGTGTGCGTGAACCTGTGTGCATATGTCTGGATGTGTGCCACATGCATGTGTCTGGTTGTGTGGGCGGGTGTGTGCACACGTGTCTGAGTGGGTATGTGTGTGTCTGGGTGCATGTGTGCGTGTGTCTGGGTGCATGTGTACATGTGTCTGGGTGCCTGTGTGTGTGGGCTCATGTGTGCGTGCCTGTGTTTGTGTGTGCGTGTGTGTGTGTGTGTTTCTGGGTGCGTGTGTCTGGGTGCGAGTGTGTGTGAACCTGGGTGCATGTGCCTGGGTGCGCATGTGCGTGTATTTGGGTGCGTGTGTCTGGGTGCGCGAGTGCGCATGTCTGGGTGCACGTGTCTGGGTGTGCATGTGCGTGTGTCTGGGCGTGTGTGTCTGGGTGTGCGTGTGTCTGGGTGTGCATGTGTGTCTGGGCGCATGTGTCTGGGTGTGCGTGTGTCTGGGCATGTGTGTCTGGGTGTGCATGTGTCTGGGTGTGCGTGTGCGCGTGTCTGGGTGCGTGTGTGTCCGGGTGCGCGTGTGTCTGGGCACGTGTGTCTGGGCGTGTGTGTCTGGGCGCGTGTGTGTCTGGGTGCGCGTGTGTCTGGGTGTGCGTGTGCACGTCTTGGTCTGGGTGCGTGTGTCCGGGTGCGCGTGTGTCTGGGCGCGTGTGTCCCGAGTGTGTGTCTGGGCGCGTGTGCGTCTGGGCGCGCGTGTCTGGTGCGCGTGTCCGGGGGCTGTGGGTGTCCCGCGCGGCCACGCCCCGGCACCTCCCGCCTGCAGGTGGCCTGCGTGGGCCTGCGCCCCCCTCCCGGGCCGGCCGCACCCTGCGGGCCGGGGGCGAGGCGGGCCCGCCGCACCCACCTCCACGAAGGCGTCGGTCAGGTCGCTCGCGCGGTCCATCACGGGCAGGTGGCGCCCGGCCACGATCTTCACCTTCAGCTTCCCGGGCATCGCGGGGCCGGGCGCTCGCGGGTCCTGGAGACAAACAAGCGAGCTGCGCCCGGCGCCCGGCGCCCAGCGCGGGGGAGGGGCGGGCCGGGCGCGCGCGGGGCGGCGGGGGCGCGCGGGGCGCGGGGGCGCGCGCGCCGGGCACGCGCGCCGCCAACTGACAGCGCCGCCGCCGCCACTCACTGGCCGGGGGTAAGCGGTGCGGCCTCGCGCCGGCGCTGCCGCCTCATTCCGGAGAGGCAGCCGGAGGAGCGGGTCCGGGGGCGCCTTCCGACCCGGGGGCGCGGGAAAAGCCCAAGCGAGTCCACACCCGCGGCGCGCCCGCCGCCCCTCCGTACGCTGCCCGCCGCCCCCCCCAAGATGGCGGCGCCCGGGGCGTGGAGGCCGCATCGATCGCTCGGCGCTCTCCGCAGGCAGCAGCGGAAGGGGCGGGGCCACGCCAGGGCGGGGCGTCGAGCCCGGCATCATCCAACCGCAGCGGCGCCCGCGCGCGGAGCCGCTGCCCGCCCGGGCCGATTCGCGCCCCGCGGCCGCCCCGACGGCGCCGCCACCCGGAGGCGCGGCCGCGGGACGGGCAGGCGCGGTTGAGCAGGTCCGTCGGGCTGGTTCCTGCTGCCGGCGGCGGGGCTCGGCGCCTCTCTCCCTGGGAGAGTGGGGGACGTGGCCGCCCAGGGCCGCTCGGTTCTGGTTGGAGCCGCATTTCTGACCCCGCCGTCGTCCGGCGCGTGTGCAGTGACGGGCGGGCAGGTGTGGCCGCGAGCCCCCCGGGGGCGAGGGGGGGAGAAATGCAGGTGCCCTTCGGACCCCGCACCTGCTGCCAGGGTCCAGGCCGCTGGGAGAGGCGAGCCAGGCGCCCCCAGCAGCCCGCACACCCGGCCCTGGCCCTGGGCAGCTACGGGGACGTGATCTGACGGCCCGGCCCGAGGAGGGACACGGGGACACACGTACAGACCCTTACCCGGAGCCGTGCCAGCCCCCAGAACACAATCCGAAGGCTGGCATGATGTGCCAAATGCTGAGTAGAGTCACAATTCGGGGTAGAAAATAGTGCCCCTAGATTGTTCTGCAATGCCCCTGGGTTGTCTGCAGTGTCCCAGATTCGTCTGCAGTGCCGCGAGGTTGGTCTGCAATGCCCCTGGGTTGTCTGCTTTTCCCCTAGATTTCTCTGCAGTCCCCTAGATTCGTCTGCAATGCCCCTAGATTCATCTGCAATGCCCTGGGTTGTCTGCTTTCCCCTAGATTCATCTGCAATGTCCCTGGGTTGTCTGCAGTGGTCCTAGATTCGTCTGCAGTGCCGCGAGGTTCATCTGCAGTGCCCCTGGATTCATCTGCAATGCCCCTGGGTTGTCTGCAGTGCCCTAGGTTCTTCTGCAGTGCCCCTAGATTCGTCTGCAGTACCCCTGGGTTGTCTGCAATACCCCTGGGTTGTCTGCAATGCCCTTAGATTCGTTTGCAGTGCCCCTAGATTCGTCTGCAGTACCCCTGGGTCGTCTGCAGTGCCCTTAGATTCGTCTGCAGTGCCCCTAGATTCGTCTGCAGTACCCCTGGGTTGTCTGCAATACCCCTGGGTCGTCTGCAGTGCCCTAGATTCATCTGCAGTGCCCCTAGGTTGGTCTGCAATACCCCTGGGTCGTCTGCAGTGCCCTAGGTTTTTCTGCAGTGCCCCTAGGTTTATCTGCAGTGCCCCTAGGTTTATCTGCAGTGCCCCTAGATCCTTCAGCAGTGGAAACTCCCCCACGTGTAAGTACGCGGGATGCTGTTCACGTTAGAGACGCTCAGGGACGGGGCTGGGGTGATAGTCCAGCGGGCGGGGCGCTGGCCTTTGCCCGCTGCGGGCCAGGGTTCCATGCCGGCCCCCCGGGTGGGCCCCGGAGCCCCGCCGGGCGTGATCCCCGAGCACAAAGCCCGCGGGAGCCCTGAGCCCCGAGCCCCCGCCGGAGGTGGCCCCCAAACAAACACCCGCCACGTCCAAGTGCAGCTGAGACCCCCGAGCGCTGCTAGGGAGCGGCCCCCGGCCCGGCCCCGCGCGCCCACTCTCAGGGTTCGTCGCGGTGTCCCCGGCAGTGGCCAGCCAGAATTTTCCCGTCGCCCAAGTTGCTGCCTTTGTACGTGGAAAGCCGGGCTGGGAGCCTGCGTCCCCTGCGCAGGGACCCCCCGGCGGGCACTGCCAGTCCGGAGTAGCCCCGAGCACCGGGACGCGGTGAATCACAGCCGGTCTGGAAGGCAGATTGCTACTTGCTTGCCTGCTTGCTTGCTCGCTTGCTTTTTCTTTCGACTGGAGAAACTTTATCCTTTCAAACTGCAACAAAAAGTGAAAGGTTAGAGACCACAGTTCCCACGGTAGATGTCCCTAGCTCCATCAATTGCAAATCTTGGTGTCAAACTCTACCCTTCCAGTGCTCTCATGCTAGATTCACTGGCTGATCACTTAATTCTTACATGTTTTGTTTGCTTTGGTGGCAGAGTTAAGAGAGTTATACTGAAAGCAGATAATTCCCATACTATCAATTTGCTTTAAAAAAAAAAAAAAAAACACTGAATGAGGGCCAGAGGGATAGTACAGCAGGTAGGGAGTTTGCCTTGCAAGCTGTCAACCCGGCTTCTATCCCCAGCATCCCATATGGTTCCCTGAGCAGCGCCAGGAGTAATTCCTCAGTGCAGAGCCAAGAGTAACTGCTGAGCATTGCTGGGTGTGACCCAAGAAGCAAAAATAAAACTAAATTAAAAATTTAAAAATAATATTTATAATAATTTTTAAATACTGAAAAAAAGGTACCAACGCACACATTTAAAAACTAGAAAGCTGAAGTTTAGCAATAATCTTAATGGAAAGGACTGAATGTATTGTATTGCCAAATGTCATCATCTTTTTAAAAAATTGCGCAATTAAAGGTTAGCAGTTTTAGCCTCCTACTTAGCCTGTAAATACTTGCGGTACCTTTGCCTTAAGGCCTCATCAGCAGGAGATTATAATTAAATGCTTCCTGGAGGCTTTTTTTTTTTTTAAGCAGCATTAAGCCTGACCTCAGTTCATCTAATAATTATAAGACTTTATTTTAATTAATGCTGAGAACAATGCTGACTTCCCTAACAAATCTGCCATCTTCTGTTTCCTGATTACCTTCTTTAGCGTTGTCCCTTGCCACTTTTTTTTTATTTTTTTTTCTTTCTTTTTTTTTCTTTTTGGGTCACACCCGGCAATGCACAGGGGTTACTCCTGGCTCTGCACTCAGGAATCACCCCTGGCGGTGCTCAGGGGACCATATGGGATGCTGGGAATCGAACCCGGGTCGGCCGCGTGCAAGGCAAACGCCCTACCCGCTGTGCTATCACTCCAGCCCGCCACTTTTTTTTTAATCCTAGAAGTTTTAGAAGAATTTATGTGTATGTAGAATTTGCTGTAGCCACTGCTAACTTCAGTGCTCACAGATTTCAAGCATCCCCCAAATCCTATGAATTAGGGATTCTCAGTCTTCTGTGGACAGATGAAGAGTCCAGTGCTTTGCAGAGCTTGGTGACTTCTACCCAGTGTCATCTTAGAGCGAGTAACTAATGCAAGAGGCATGATTTCTGTTCTGTTCTGGAGGGAGCCGTCAGGGACACAGGCACATCCGGCAGTGCTCAGAGCTTGCTCCTGGCTCTGCACACAGGGGTCACCCCTGGCTGTGCTGGGGGGACTATATCAGGTGTGGGGGATTGAACCCAGGTTTGCCAGGTGCAAGGCAGCGCCCTACCCGCTGTACTCTTGCCTCACCCCCGGGGAGGCAGCAGCATTTCTGTCTAGACAACATGATGCTAATGTCCAGTGTTTTTAAAAGACAACACATTATTTTCCAGCAAGCCGCTTTTCTCCCCACCTGGAAAGTTTTCCTCATAATCATTCTGTCAGATAATTAAGAATTCCATCATTTATTGGGCCTGGAGTGATAGCACAGCAGGTAGGGCATTTGCCTTGCATGCTGTCGACCCGGATTCGATTCCCAGCCTCCCACATGCCCACATGGTGCCCCAAGCACCGCCAGGAGTAATTCCTGAGTGCATGAGCCAGGAGTAACCCCTGAGCATCACTGTATGTGACCCCAAAAAGGAAAAAAAAAAAAAGAACTCCATCATTTATTTTGGAAATCACCTATCAGGCCTATCCTGCTCTCCCTCCTAACAAAAATCTAACCCGTCAACGTAATGTCCAGGGACATAATTATTCTTTTTTTTTTCTTTTTTGTGTCACACCCGGCAATGCACAGGGGTTACTCCTGGCTCTGCACTCAGGAATCACTCCTGACAGTGCTCAGGGGACCATATGGGGTGCTGGGAATCGAACCCGGGTCGGCCGCATGCAAGGCAAATGCCCTACCCACTGCGCTATCACTCCAGCCCCCATAATTATTCATCTTTGTTTCGCTCTCGTCCGTCCCACTCTGAGCGGTGAGTGTTCCCTGCACATGTGCCCGCTCTCCAGTTCTCTCCTGTGCCCTTTCCGTGAGGAGCAGATGCGGCCGGGACTGTGAGTATGGGTGGGCGCTGGGCCTGCTCCCTCCTCTGTTCTCTCCTGGCCCCCTGAAGGCTCCTGTGAGGGCCTCCCTGCCTCCAGGGTCGGAATGCCCAAAGGCTGTCTTCCTGACGTGCTCTCTCCTCCTCGCAGCTCCTGAAACGGCTTCTCTCAGTCCTAGCCACCAGCTGCGTCCACCCAGGCTGTCTGTAACCCTCGATTTCCGAAGACATCAGACAGCTCCCGTTCTCCTGACGCTCGCTAGTCTCTGCACGGTCACGCACACTCTCCTCTGGCTCCCAGCCGGCCCTCCACCTCACTCTCCGTGACAGTCCCTGTTTCTCAGTTCCTGGCCTCGTCCCTCACGTCTCGCTAACTCCGTTCGTGCCATGTGGCTTCCATCTCTTACCCATTTTAATAAAGAGTTTAACGTTTTTATCTTTTAATCTACTTCTTATAGTCATCTTATAGCCTACTTCTCCCTCTGGGAGAACCTGGCAAGCTACCGAGAGTTTGCTGCCCCCATGGGAGAGCCTCGCAAGCTCCCCGTGACGTATTCATATGCCAAAACCAGTAACAATGCTGGGTCTCATTCCCCTGACCCTGAAAGAGCCTCTTATGCGGCATCGTTGGGAAGGACGAGTAAAGAGAGGCTGCTAAAATCTCAGGGGGGCCTGGAGCAATAGCACAGCGGGTAGGGCGTTTGCCTTGCACAGGGCCAACCCGGGTTCGATTCCCAGCATCCCATATGGTCCCCTGAGCACCGCCAGGGGTAATTCCTGAGTGCAGAACCAGGAGTAACCCCTGAGCATCGCCGGGTGTGACCCAAAAAAAGCAAAAAAAATAAAAATAAAAAATAAAATATCAAGGATAGGATGAATGGAGACATTACTGAGACTACTCGATAAATTCTACAATCAACGGGATGATGATGATGATGATGATGATGATGGTGATGGTGATGATGATGATCTTAATGTTGGAAGGGTGGAGTGGGCCACACCCAGAGGTGCTCAGGGATCCCTCTGAAGGGTGAAGGCACTTGCCTGCATACAGCTGGCCCTCGTCCAATTCCCAGCACCACGTATGGTCCCCTGAGCACTGCCAAGAGTGACCCTGAGCTGGGCATGACCCCAAAAACCAACACACCCATTACCCTCCTCCCAGCACCCAAAAATCAGCTTCCTAATTTCTCATGGATCTGGGTATATCTTTTTGACTCTATTTGGAATATCAAGGCATCCTTAAGGAATATATATCCAAAACTGAACACATCCAAGGGCAGCGATACAGCAGCAACGAGAAGGAAGGTCCATCCTGGCCTCCCGCAAGCCCCGCCACCCCCCACCCCTCCCCAGAGCACTGCTCAAGCCCCAAGTCAGCCTGTCTGAGAGTGAGGGTGGCTGTGAAGACAAGGGTCTCTGAAGTTACTCTGACTTTCTGCCAAAGCGGGGAGTCAGCCGAGGAAAGGGCACAAGTGGCCAACCGGGCTCTGGGAAAACTCCTGTGGGGGTGGTCCCTGCTGCCTCAGAGAGGCCGTCTCAGTGCTCGGTGAGCACCCTGGCCACCTCACGTGAGATGTGCTCTTACTTGGGCAGTTCCGGGGTCCATCCGTGGTTCTCTCGGTCCACACACTCCGTGAGCCTGGCCCGCAGAGGGGTGCGGTGTGGACCGTGGCTTCCTTACGGGGCCAGCACCAGAAAAGGCCCAAAGGCCCAGTCCGGGGAAGGAAATGCCTGGAGGTTTCCCATTAGTGAGGACCCGAGGCACAAGCGGAAAACCGTAGCCACGGCTGGCAGTCACCGGGCTGACAAGGGTCTTCACTGCTTCCCTCTGATCCAGGACCTCCTGGCGCGGGTGATCCGGATGATCCGCATGGCCTGGGCAGGGGCAGCCTGCTGTGGAGACGCTTCGCTTCCCGGGTGTTCACTCAAGGGGCAGGGCGTGGGCACAGGAGCGGAGAGGAGAGTCTCTTCTGAAAAGGGGCACGAGGCCTGCTGAATCTGGGGCCTCTGCTCTAATCTGTTTACCTGGCGACCTTGAAAGCCGTTCCTCTTCGCTCTGTGTAAGAGGAATTTCTGCCCCAGCTCAGGGGCCACGCCTGTATTCTCCTGAAACTTTCCTTTATAAGAAGGAGCGTGTGCAGGGCTGGGGAGAGAGTCCCGTGGGTAAGGCACTTGCCTTGTGTGTGATGGCCACAGTTATTTCCTGGTCCCACATGTCCTCAAAGCATCACCAGGAGTGACGCTTGAGCTCAGAGCCAGGAGTAAGCCCTGGGCACAGCCAGAGCCAGAGGTGTGGACAAAAAGGAAAAAAATTAAAAAAAAAGGAAGGGAGAGAGAAGGGAAGGGAAGCCAAGGGGAGAGAGAAGGTTCAACATTTTAAGAGTGAGCCAGTATTCAAAAGTGGGATTAATCTGATTTTTTGCATGACTAGGCTTGTCTAGGACAGACCACAGCCTCCCTGCCTTAATACTATTCCTCTACTACTAGTTTGTTCCATTTTAACTGAATGATGGTTCCTATTAATTATCACTTCACCGTCTATAAAGCTAAGGTAGTTTCCAGTTCATCTCAGTTCATGAGATCCAGACCCTTGGAAGTTTTAACTTGTCACTGGACTTCCTCTTACGCACAATTTTCTTGGCCAGGTAGGTGGCACTAATCGAGCTGCCACAAAGCCATAACAGTTTCTGTACCCAAACACTAAGTAAAACACTCACTGATTAATGGAACCGAAACTGGATTTCCCAGACTTCTGTTTATTCCCAGTGCCTTCCTGCCAGGAGAGGAACAGTTCCATCATGATTCCCGTGTACCCTGGGAAGCAAAACCAGGTAGATTTGCAGCATTTGTCATGAGCCAGATTCAGTTCCCACAATGAGCTTCCGGTGGACTCGAGTTATTCAAAGGAAAGCTGCCCCGTGGAGCCGTTCCTAGTGACTGCAGTGGGCCGGGTGGACAGAGGAAGAAGGAGCCCAGCGTGTGTCCCTGGATGGTTCGCCGTGGTACGATCACGCCTCTTCAGTCAGCTACGGACAATGACGCTGCTCTGCTCCCCCCAGGGCCTGAAACTTCCCCTCCCAGACTTATCCCAAAGGAACATTAATAGAATAAAACCCGCGAACTTGCATCTGTTGCTGGTAGGAATGTTGTCTGGTGGTGCAATCAATCCCCCTGGCAAACGGTGTGGGGAGTTCTCAGGGAACTTAGAATTGAACTGCCAGATGACCCACAGTCCCACTTTTGTTGGATAACATCGGGTTGTCCTGGCTCTGCCTGCAGGGAGCTTAGGTTTATTGAGCTACTCCCACAATAGTGCCCCTGAGACACACCCAATTCAGCCAGCACTAATAACCCTATATTGCTTTTCTCTTTCATGTCACTTGCGTGGTTTAGCAATGTCCTTTTTTTTTTTTTTTTGCTTTTTGGGTCACACCTGGCGATGCACAGGGGTTACTCCTGGCTCTGCACTCAGAAATTACTCCTGGCGGTGCTCAGGGGACCATATGGGATGCTGGGATTTGAACCCGGGTTGGCCGCGTGCAAGGCAAACGCCCTACCCGCTGTGCTATCGCTCCAGCCCCAGCAATGTCCTTTTTTGTATAGACACAGGAAGACAGTTCATGCTATGCTTTGTAACATGGGAGTTAATTGACTCCAAATAATATTTACTCCTGGGCATCCCTATTTACTTGACTTAAGCCTCAGTTGCCCTTAGTTCCTAGCACTCCAAAAGCAGGAACTGGATGGACCCAGGGCAAGCTGTAAGCTACCCTGACATCGAAAGGGAACAGCTAAGCACCATAAATATAATAAATTAAGGCCATGGTCATGGGACAAAACTCTGTCATGACCCAAAGAGAAGTAACTGAATAAGGACCCTGCTGGGGTTAGGAAAGACTAATCTGGCCTGAGGACTGTGGTCTGGAATATATAGTGAGATGTCCTCAGGAAGAACCAACCTTTAAGCTTGATTTATCTCTTACTGTGCTCATACAAAATTAATATTATCAGAAGTAAAGTTACAGATCTACTATGACTGTTTAAATGGATTTCTAGCTGAGGAGAGTACACCCTGGACAGAATCCCACCCTTGAACGGGTCTCCTAGTAATCTGGAGCACTGACCCCTCAGATGAGATCTTGTCCTTGAGTTAATCTCCTAGAACTTTCCCCTGGAGGGGGGCGTTCCCTCTGTTTGCTGTTATGACAACGTTCAGCCCCACCCTTCATGATTTCTATGTAACTGTGCTGTAAGGGTGCAGAGGGCACTGGAAAGTTGAGGACTAGAGGTCGAGGACTTTGAGGTCTCGGAGACTAGGACGAGGCATGTATGATGACTGGGACTACGACCCAAACTCTGGCTATGGTTGTTCTGTAAGGGGAGAGATCGAACTACTCTGGGGAGGAGAGAGAAATAAACTGACTACCGACCAGCCTGGGGTCCTGTTTCTCCATTCTCCTGGTCCTTTGTCCATCCGTCATTGTGGGTCAGCCAGGGGAATGGTTCTTGGTCACCAAATGCTCGAATCACCACTTATGCCCCGATTTCCTTGGAAACACACACTTTGGGACATCTATGCCCAGGACATGAAAACACTCTCAAAAGGACATACGCACACTATTATTCACTTCTGCACTCACTACAGTAGCCAAGATATGGAATCAACCTAGGTACCCAATGATAGATGAATGGATTATGAAGATGTGGCATGCATATACAATGGAATAATATGCAGCTGCAAAGAATGATGACATCATACAATTGGCTGCTGGTTGGAACTGGAGTAAGTGAAGCAAACCAGGAGAAGAAAGACAAAGACAGGATGATCTCACTTATCTAAGGTCTATAAAGTACTGTATCACTGTCATCTCATTGCTCATCAATTTGCTCAAGTGGGCACCAGTAACGTCTCCATTGTGAGACTTGTTATTGTTTTTGGCATATCAAACACGCCAAGGGTAGCTTACCAGGCTCCACCATGCAGGCAAGATACTCTCGGTAGCTTGCCGGGTCCTCCCAGAGGGGTGGAGGAATCGAACCTGGTTCGGCTGCATGCAAGGCAAACACCCTACCCGCTGTGCTATCGCTCCAGCCCTTTAAAGTACTAGATGAGGAAAAAGGGATCACTAGATCACTCTTTTTGTTTTTGTTTGGAGGTCACACCAGGCAATGCTCATGGGTTACTTATGTTAGAAATCACTCCGGGCAGTGCTTGGGGAACCGTATGGGTTGCCGGGGGTTGAACCCAGGTCACCTGCATGCAAGGCAAGTGCCCTACCCATTGTATATCACTCCAGCCCCCAGCCTAGATTACTCGACCCCAGATTTTAGAGAGGAGAAGGACAAAGAAGGGGAAAAAATCCAGGTGTGTGTGGAGGGCTGGGTAGAGAACAAAACGGGAAGTAAATAGGTAAACAGGCTTCAGGACTTCAGTGACACGGGTGATGTGGATGAGTGGTACAGCCATGTACCCAGAACACAGACTCAACAAAGCTGAACACGATGAACGATTTTCAACAATTTCATTGAAAACAATGAAATCTCAGCGGCAACCACTCGGAGTTTATATTGTGCCTGTCAAGTTGGTGGGCAGGGATGGGGTAGGGGTTGCCGTGGAAAGAGAATACCAGAGCACTGGTAGAGGGGAGTTGAAACTAGTGGTGGGATTTGTGTTGAAATATTATATGCCTAAGACTCAATTATCAATGACTTTGTAACTCAGATTTTTTTAATAAAATGCAAATTTTAAACCATACTTATTGATGGCAACAATCTTTGTAATAGAAAAAAATCAAACTAACCCAGAGCTAGCAATATGCAAAGTCAAATGATTAAAGATACTGATGCAAAATAATCACCCAGAAATGCTGAGTCTCGTGGCTGGGAATGGTCCACTATGGCATGATGCATTCGTAGCGTGTTGACGCCCTTAGTTCTGGAATCTGAAGAAAAACAGTTTGGAAAAATAAGCATGGGGGTTGGAGAAACAGTGCAGGGGTTAAGATGTGTCCTAATCCCAGGGCTGGAGTGATAGCATGGCGGGTAGGGCTTTTGCCTTGCACACGGCCGACCCGGGTTCGATTCTCAGCATCCCATATGGCACCGCCAGGAGTAATTCCTGAGAACAGAGCCAGGAATGACCCCTGTGCATCGCTGAGTGTGACCCAAAAAGAAAAAAAAAAAAAGAGAAATGTATCCTAATCCCGCTGGGCGTAATCCCTGTCAAGACATGTATTCCCACTCACACCACCAGGGGTCACTCCTGAGCAAAGGAATATGAGCTCAGTCAGCCCTGTGTGGCCCCAAACCTCTAAATAAATAAGCATTTGGGTGGGGGGACACAAGTAAGTCTCTTTTCTCTATAAAAGGGAAGGAATAATAATTTAGATGTATTTGCAAAATATACATATGTGTGGACTGGAGCAGTAGCACAGCAGGTAGGGCATTTGTCTTGCATGCAGCCGACCCGGGTTCAATTCCTCTGTCCCTCTCGGAGAGCCGGCAAGCTACCGAGAGTATCTCGTCCGCACAGCAGAACCTGGCAAACTACCCGTGGCATAGTCAAGATGCCAAAAACAGTTACAAGTCTCACAATGGAGACGTTACTGCTGGCCCGCTCGAGCAAATCGATGAACAAGGGGATGACAGTGTACAGTGCTACGTATATATATGTAGCCTTTTCAATGGATTTGATTCACTTAGTGACACGTTCACCCCTACTTATCTTTGTGACCATGACTGATGGGTTATTATTTTTGTTAACAAGCTGTATCCTGTTCTATTGATGTGCCACAGGTCGCCCTCACCCCTCTTAAAGGGCAGCACCCCAAAAGCCAAAGTTATTCGTGCTTGGGTTTCAACACCGGTGCCTTCACCAGGTTCCCTTCCCTCTGCCAGTCCCACCCCACACCCCCGTTTGCCTCCCACCCAGCTGTCTGCTTCTGTGGGAGGCGCTTTGGGAAAATAATATAAGTTTTGCACTGTGGTTTACAGTACCACTGCTGAAAGGTCCTTAAATTGTTTTACTTAGTTTATTTATTTTGGGGTCACACCCAGTGATGCTCAGGGGATCCTCCTGGCTCTGCACTCAGGAATGACTGCTGGCGGCACCCAGGGAACCATAGGAGGTCAAACTTGGCTTAGCAAATGCCCTTCCTGCTGTGCTATTGCTTTGGTCCCACTTTTCCACCTTTCAGCACCACCTCCTCCTTGCAGTTGAATGCTTCCTCGACCAAAGCCGTGGCCCCTTCACTCTCCGATCCCCTAGCCCACTCAGTGGTATGTTCTCTATTGAATCCCAGTCCTTAGGTTCTTTGTTTCCATTGTGGTTGGGTATTCATTATTCCACCATTACATTTTTCTATATCCCACACACTAGAGAGATAATTTTATGTTGGTCTCTCTCCCTTTTGCCTCACTCAGCATACTTTCTAGTTCCCTCCATCTAACAGTAAATGGCTTTATCCTTTTTTATGGTCAAGTAATATTCCATTGTGTATATGTACCATAGTTTCTTGATCCAGTCATCTATTCCAAGACATGGGTTATCTACAGATTTTGGCTATTGTGGATAGTGCGTATGTTATTTTTAAATGAAGGAAAAGCAAACATTGATAATATGTTTATCTGTAGAGTGGGAAAGGGGGGAGATGGAGAAGTAGGAAACCAGTGATAGAAAAAAGAATAAAGCTAAATCTATCTGCAGGAAAGTACCCTGTTTTATAGCAGACCCTGGAAACACACAAAATAGAAAAAAAATTTAATTGAAAGCATAATTAGAAATCTTAATTATATAGAGAGGTAGCAGATTAGTCAAATAGATAAGAGTCATTTCAAGTAGGAGTTTATCTATTCCCAGTAGGTAATATCCTAAAGGCAAAAATAACTGTAAAGTAATCATAATCTGACTTTTGTAATTATGTTGTTTTCTTATCATATGATTAGCATATATTAGAAATTACACATGCATTTAAAAGTTGTAACAGATCAAATCTGTAAAACTCCAGAATACATAATGATATTAACAATAATAGGACAACTAACATCATTAATCCCTTTGGGGAATGCTAAGAACTCAGCACATTATTCTGAAAACAAAACAAACAGGGACTGCATTAAGCATTTCTCTTGTATTTCCTGGAAGAACTGCAACAGAGAGAATAGTTGATAAAAGTTTCTCCATTAAAAAAAAAAATTCTAGGGGCTGGAGCGATGGTACAGTGGGTAAGGCCTTTGCCTTGCACACGGCTTACCGGGGTTCAATTCCCAGCATCACATATGGTCCCTTGAGCACCGCCAGGGATAGTTCCTGAGTGTAGAGCCAGGAGTTACCCCTGTGCATCGACAGGTGTGATGCAAAAAAGAAAGAAAGAAAGAAAGAAAGAAAGAAAGAAAGAAAGAAAGAAAGAAAGAAAGGAAGGAAGGAAGGAAGGAAGGAAGGAAGGAAGGAAGGAAGGAAGGAAGGAAGGAAGGAAGGAAAGAAAGAAAGAAAGAAAGAAAGAAAGAAAGAAAGAAAGAAAGAAAGAAAGAAAGAAAGAAAGAAAGAAAGAAAGAAAGAAAGAAATTCTAGTCACTAAGTGAACAGAGAGATAGTACAATGGGTAGGACTCTTGCCTTGCATGCAAATGACCCCCAGTTCAATCCCCAGTACTACATATGGCCCCTCAATCCCCACCAGGAGTGACCCCTGAGCACAGAGCCAGGAGTAAACCCTGAGCAGTGCCAGTGGGCCCAAAACCAAATTTAACCAAGATCAATGTGTGATCCCTCGTGAATTCCCACTCAGCAGTGGTGGCCAGTGGTCCCTGACACCAAGGAGACACTTCGAGGCATCTGGGTCACCTGACTGGATGAAATGAAATGCATATGACGCCTATAAAGTAGCTCTGTCCCCCCAAGCAGTGAACAGAATCCCGTCTCTATATCTAGTTCTAGTTGTGCAGAAAATGGGACGGATCGCTAAGTAATGTGTGATGCAAATAGGAAAATCCAAAATAATTAAATCCGATGTGACAATTCTGTAGAACACGGATCCACTTACTTAACAAATACGTGGCAAGAAATAGGTGGGGGTTGGAGAGACTGCACGGGGCATGGTTCTTGTCCTGCCTCCTACAGAACCTGGTTCAAACCCTCAGCATCACACCTGACGCCCAGCAATGCTGAGTCAGGAACAGCCCCTGACCTCTGCCGGCTACGACCCAGTCCCCCACCCAAAGAAACCCATGATATGTTAATAGGAGATTTTGCATAACAGTGGCTGGAGAGATAAGACAGAAGGTAGGGCTCTGCATGCACTTGACCTTGGTTCAATTCAGGGCCCCTAATATGGGCCCCCTGGCCCCTCCCAGGAGGGATTCCTGAATGTGAATCCAGGAGTAAGCCCTGAGCACCACAGCGTGTGCCCCCCCCCCAACAAAAAAAATTAACATACAATTTAACTAAATGTAGAGCATGACTCCTAATTGGATCACTATGTGAGCAAATGAGTTTTAAGAACATTTTTGAAACAAGAGGGAAAATTTTGGCTGCCTATTCGATGTTTCTGACTTGGGTTCTTGGGTCTAAGTACAGAGTGATATTTTGACTTTTTGCATTTCCAAGAGATTCATAATAACAATTCCTCTTTATTGAAGACGAACATCATCTTTCTTTTTTATCATTTAGTTTTTCTTTAAAAAAAGTCTTTAGTTTATGGCCATCCCTGGCGGTGCTCAGACCTTACACCCAGCTCTGCACTCAGGGGTCACTCCTGGTGCCACTCTGGGACGCGGGGAACCAGACCCAGGTCAGCTGCAGGCAAGGCTAGCACCCTGCCTACAGGACTGTGTTTGATGTATTTTTGTTTTGTTTTGTTTTGTTTTTTGGGTCACACCCAGCGATGCTCAGGGGTTACTCCTGGCTCTGCACTCAGGAATTACTCCTGGTGGTGCTTGGGGGACCATATGAGATGCCGGGGATCGAACCCGGGTCGGCCGCGTGCAAGGCAAACGCCCTATCCTCTGTGCTATCGCTCCGGCCCCAGTGTTTGATGTATTTTTAAGGTTTCAGATCTTACGGTGAACTCTTTAGCCCATTTCAAATTAAAGTTAGTACATGGTGTTAAAAAATAGCAATTCTCTTTAAATTTTTCTTCTGCTACTATGACATATTTCACGCCATAGGAACTGGAATCCGAAAGGTGAAGCGCAATCGATTTCATGATGTTGCCTGAAAAAATTTTATTTTTTTATTATTTTTTTTTTTATTTTTTTTGCTTTTTGGGTCACACCTGGCAATGCACAGGGGTTACTCCTGGCTCTGCACTCAGGAATTACCCCTGGCCATGCTCAGGGGACCATACGGGATGCTGGGATTTGAACCCGGGTCGGCCGCGTGCAAGGCAAACACCCAACCCGCTGTGCTATCTCTCCAGCCCCTATTTCTTTATTTTTTAAAAAAATTTTAATTGTGGGATGGGGGCCGGAGCGATAGCACAGCGGGTAGGGCGTTTGCCTTGCACGCGGCCGACCCGGGTTCGATCCCCGGCATCCCATATGGTCCCCCAAGCACCACCAGGAGTAATTCCTGAGTGCAAAGCCAGGAGTAACCCCTGAGCATCGCTGGGTGTGACCCAAAAAGCAAAAAAAAAAAAAAATTGTTTTTAATTGAGTCACTGTGAGATACAAAGCTGTTCGTGACCAGGTTTCAGTCATTCACTATTTCATTCCTCTTAAGGTAGCTAAACTGGCCTTCTTTAGATTTGTCATGGTGTATACGTTTTCTTGGGCTGGAGCGACAGCACAGCGGGTAGGGCGTTTGCCTTGCACACGGTCAACCGGGTTCGATTCCTTCGTCCCTCTCAGAGAGCCCGGCAAGCTACTGAGAATATCTCGCCCGCACGGCAGAGCCTGACAAGCTCCTCGTGGTGTATTCAATATGCCAAAAACAGTCACAACAAGTCTCACAATGGAGATGTTACTGGTACCCGCTCGAGCAAATCAATGAGCAACAGGATGACAGTGACAGTGACAGTGATATGTTTTCTTACTCTTTCCCCTAAACTTGTTCTTTTTGATTTTGGGTCCACATCAGGCAGTGCTCAGGGATCATTCCTGGCAGGGCTACGGGGGAGGGGCAACTCGGGTGCTACGGCCAGAACCCAGGTCCGGCATGTGTGAAGCCAGCGGCCTCCCCGCGGGGCCATCTCTCCAACCCCCTTCCCTGTCATTTTTGTTGGCTCTGCGAGGCAGGTTTGCTCTGATGGAGACTCTCTCAGTGGACACACCGGGGACACACAGGCTGTTTGCAGAGTCTGTTGGCTGAGAACAGAGCACTGTGATAGGGTCCGAGAAAGTTAAGGTCTCCTGGACCGGGTGGTGGCTGAGTCCTCCCCCACTGACTCTGGGATCTTGTCAAAGGAGTGCGGGCAGTGCCCCTTTCTCCCCTGACTCCAGGGCTCGCGCTGCCCCTGGCAGTGCCGTCAGCTGGCATTTCCCGTGCAAACCACAGGCAGGTCTGCAGGGGACGGGGGGGGGGGGGGGGGGGGAACTGGCGGATGGAGTCGACTCTGTGCCTTCATAGGTTAAGGCAGAGGGGTACGGCAGCGCTCTGCCAACGGCTCCTGAACACGCCCCCTCTTTCCTTCCTGTCACACATTTCTTGTAAACAACAAAGTAATTTTTAAATTCTATTTTGGGGATTTTTTTTTCCCCCCCCACAAGTATTCAAGTTCTGAGGCCAAAAAAAAAAAAAAGTGAACTTGTGACTTGGGGAAAAGCAAGGGAGGCAGAGTGTAATTGCTGAGCTCCGCTTTTGCTGCTCTGGGCATAGCTGAGAAATTAAATAAACCCTTCGCTCTTTGCAGTTTTTGCCATCTGACGCAAGCTGCATTTGCTCACTTAATGCTTTTGTTCCTTTACTTCAAAGTGCCCCTGTGTAACCTCCTTGTCTAAATATTCCCGCCTCCTTCAGCCTCTCTCTACCTCCCTGTAATTTTTATTTAATGATAAGGGGTGCTCTGGGACTGCTCCTGGCTCTGTGCCCAAGAGCTACACCTAGAGGTGCTTGGGCATCACATGCAGGTCCCAGGATTAAAACTAGGGGTTTGAAAGCAGGATGCCAGGCAAGTGCCCCAACCCGAGTATAATCGCTCGGCCCCAGGGTCAGTATTTTCTGAACTCTGGACATGTGCACAGGTGTAATGTACATACGTGCATACATGTACATACGTGCACATGGATCTCTAGCCCCAGAAGGCTGAGACTGAGGTGGGTGAAGAGATCGTTTGTGCATGGAGAAGGTGTTTACAATGAGTGGCTAGTGGGTGGGAGCGAATGAAGTGATTGGGACAATAAATATTAAAGGGCCGCAAAACTAATCTGGGGATAAACGAAAATGCAGCTTCCCGTAGGAGGTAGGCTTTGAATTGGATGTCTTTGAGCAAATAAATAAAATAAAATAAAATAAAATCCATGATAAAAAAAAGGGGGGGGGAACTAAAGAAATCATACGTATGGCATCGTCCTTAAGGATTTAAGGTCTTAAACAAGGTCTAGGCTAATTTGACTGGATGTAGTTTGTTTGTTTTTTTTCTTTAAAATGCTTGGATGTGGGGCTGGAGCGATAGCATAGCGGGTAGGGCGTTTGCCTTGCACGCGGCCGACCTGGGTTCAAATCCCAGCATCCCATATGGGCCCCTGAGCATCACCAGGAGTAATTCCTGAGTGCAGAGCCTGGAGTAACCCCTGTGCATCGCCAGGTGTGACCCAAAAAGCAAAATAAATAAATAAATAAAATGCTTGGATGTGTACTTGACAACCAGAACTGGGAAGGAGCTACCTCAAGAGACGAGACTCTGAGTCGGAGAGAGAACCCAGGCGTGGACGCTCTCTCGCCCTGCGTGCAGCCCTGTCCAGCTGGATCCCATCACCACGTAGGTCAGGAGCACGGACCCAGCGGGAGACGCCAGAGACCCCCAGGTGTGGTACCACCGGTTGTGACCCCACAACTCCCAACACCCTCCAAAAAAAATAAAGTTAATGACGCAGAGCTGGAGAGATGTGTCTACGGGCTGCGCGCGTGCTTTGCATGCCAACAGGTCTGGAGTCAAGCCTCAGTGCTGCCTGGTCCCCTGGTTCCATGGCAGGGACCAACCAACCCCCAAGTACAAAGCCAGGAGTTGGCACCAAGCATCAGGAAATATGGCCCCAAACAGAGGAGGCGAGGTGCGGGAAGGGGGGCAGGGGAGGGGAGATCAGGAAGCGAAAAAATATAACATGTAGGCCAAGTACACTCTTTACGGGACTTAGGGTGGGAAGAAGCATAATGAGAGCACCGTTTTATTACCCTGACTCTTCTTTAAGGAGCCAAGATGAAATGAATTGCTGCAGATCAAAAGCAAAGACTCACTGCTATTGCTGCACTTCATTCTTAGGGCAAGCATGGCAAGTCTTATTGGAAGGGAGAAGAGAGACCAAAATCATTACGGAGGAATTGATGAGTCTTTTTTTTTTTTTTTTTTGCTTTTTAGGTCACACCCGGCGATGCTCAGGGGTCACTCCTGGCTCTGCACTCAGGAATTATCCCTGGTGGTGCTCAGGGGACCCTATGGGATGCTGGGAATCAAACCCAGGTCAGCTGTGTGCAAGGCAAATGCCCTCCCCGCGGTGCTATCGCTCCAGCCCCAGGAATTGATGAGTCTTAAGACTATCAGGGAGGGAAGCAAAGAAAATCAAGGGGGGAAATAGTTCTCTGTTTAAAAATAGTGTCAGCGACAAATGGCAGCAACAGCGCTTGCCCGAAATAGTCAGGCTGAATTGAAAAGCTCGGTGGGGGAGGAGGGGGGCTCTAGTTTTCTACCTGCTGGATCCCATGAAGCCTTCCTCAAGCACGTCGTTTGTCTCAGCCACCCCCAGACGCGACGGATAACGCTCACCCTCCTGTGGGCAGAGGGGCTGGTTCCTCGCGTGATCTGGCAGATCCCACTCACACGTGGGAGTTAGCCGCTGGACACGGGGTGACCGTCGCAGGTGTCTGAGCGGGCTGTCTCGGCGAGGAGAGATGGGCTCCAAGACTGGGCTTCGGGGCTGCATTCCTAAAGGAAGACTTAACTTGTCTGCTGGTGAAATCTCCGGTCTTGACGGTCTCCAGAACTTTCCGAATACACCTAGTGGCCAGGGAGGTTGTTCAAAAGGCTAAAGGCCCTGGAGATTGGCCCGCGGGCCCCAGCGTTGCAGGACTTGAGAACTGAACACCTGCGGGAGGGCAGATACTCTGCAGAGTGGCCACCGGACACCCTGAGAGCCTCAGCCACCCTGCACCCCCGCAAAACAGTTAAAAAGCAACATGAGATGTAAGTCTATGTCCGGGCTTTGTCACCTCTGTCTTCACCCGTGACTTTCCCTCCGTCTTAATGACCCAAATGGTATCAGACTAATACGTCTCATTCTGTATATGTAGGGTCTTGAGACGTGTGCTTCCTTTCATTTCTTCCTTCCTCTCTTCTTCTTCTTATTGCTCAGATTAGGGGCCACGCCCGGAAGCGGTCAGGCTCACCCCTGGCTCTGTGCTCAGGAATCCCGCTTGGCAGAGCTTAAGAAACATGTGGTGGGGATGGAATCCAGATCAGCTCCCAAAAAAGGCCAATGCCGGCCACTGTACCACCAACCCCAGTGTCTTCCTTAGCTCCTGATGGAGAGACTCTATGCAGGAAAAGTTTCTCCTGGCTCAGAAAACAACGAAGATAGAAACGCCCTTCATACTTTTCCCACTAGGTGTTGTCTTTGTTTTTTGAAAGCTACGTGTTGAAAATCTGATTATCCCAGCTTTGATCAAGTGACAATATGATATCAGACTCTTTCCCAGCGGAGGAGATACTCCTCCCTGACCCAGGTCCAGTGTCCTAAGCATCTGCCGGCCACAATGCACCCCACTCTTTGCTGTTCTGACTATGATGTACAAAGCCTGATTTGAGATGTTCCCTGAAAACTAGCAATTTTGTAAAAAAAAAAAAAAAACCAAAAAAACAAACAAACGGGGCTGGAGCGATAGCACAGCAGGTAGGGCGTTTACCTTGCACGCAGCCGACCTGGGTTCCAATCCCAGCATCCCATATGGTCCCCTGAGCACGGCCAGGGGTAATTCCTGAGTGCAGAGCCAGGAGTAACCCCTGTGCATTGCCAGGTGTGACCCAAAAAGCAAAAAAAAAAACCAAAACCAAACAAACAAACAAACAAAACAACAACCAGAAATCAGCCACAGAGTCACAATCTTGCAATAGATTGAGCATTGTCACAGGCTTGGACTAACATCACAGTGCTTAATAGCTCTGAGTAAAGAGCTACTGATAACTGGCGTCTCTAACCCTCCTGGAATTAAAAATAATTTTTTTTTTATTTGCACAGGGTGAGGCACAGTGAATGACTGAAGATTAAAGTTAACCACAGAACGTTGTTTCTGCTTTCCTCTCTCCTGGCCCAGGGCCACCCTGGTGGCTCAGCTTGTTACACAGCGGTGGGGGGGGGGGGTTTAGTCATGAAAATAATATTGAAGATGAGTACATCCCCCCGTGGGGGCCTTTCCAAAACATCATTCTGCATATTGCAACGTTACAACCGTCACCCTTTGCTTCAAACAGCTGGCTGTCCGCCTAAGACGTTATAAAACAAAGTACAAATTCCAAAATATGACTAGTCACTTTATCCATGCTGTAAAATAAAATAGGGCCACATCGGCCGATAAAGACTCTGGCTGGCGCTTCGGCTCATCTTCCCCTGAGCAAAGATCTTGGCTTAGCACATTCTGACCCCTTTTCCCTGTCTCGGGCTGCCAGTCCTATCCTGCTTCCGTTCACATTTCCTTTTCCTGGAAAGGACAAAACCAACATCTACATCTACATTCCAGATAATTGACCTAGGCCTGCAGGCCCCTCCCCGGCCCCGCCCCCTGCATCCCCTGCTCCAGCCCAGCCAATCACAGAGGCCCAGAGAGGACCGGCTGGAGCCCTAACCTCGCCCTGCTCTGGATAATAAGGCATATTAAAATAGACATTTCTCACGTTCAGCTTCGAATGCTGAGGTGGAACTTTTATTTTATTTCATTTTATTTTTGCTTCTTAGGTCACACCCGGCGATGCACAGGGGTTACTCCTGGCTCTGCACTCAGGAATTACTCCTGGCGGTGCTCAGGGGACCATATGGGATGCTGGGATTCGAACCCGGGTCAGCCGTGCGCAATGCAAACGGCCTACCCGCTGTGCTATTGCTCCAGCCCCTGCTGAGGTGGAATTTGCATGCCTCTGTGAGAGGTAACACACAGGGGAATGCCACACCCCTTTTCCCCAGTAGCCCCCAGTAAAAGTGTCTCACAAAGCTCTAGTGCAGTAATCACAACCGGCACCTGGCATTGTCATCATTTAAAAATATGTTCCTTATTGTTTTGTGAAATTAAGTAACTTAACATGAACTCACTGCGGGCAGAGGTGGCCTGTTCCGGCCAATTAGCTGCTCCCGCGCTGTGTGACCCAGTGAAGTTCAGAGTCCAGCTCGAAGAATTGAATTGTCACATTAGTCACACCAAGAAACGCTAATTATGTCATCGTGAGTTATTCGAGTTTAATTTCACTACATTCGATGGAAATGTGCAGATAAGGACTGAGAGAAGCCTGAGGTGTTTTGCTTGCTGGGTTATTTTCAAAAACGTACTTTCTCTCCCTATTCCGATAAATGTTCACGAGTCAGGGTTTGGTGGGTAGAATTTGTACCCCGGTCGCCAAGTTTCCCACTTCCTCGTGACTCCTGGGTTTATGACTACAAATATGGATGTTCCTCTGTGACTGTGTCATCCTGACAGGGGTGACAGAAAGAGGGGGAGGTCACCTGAGTAGGCCTCAACCTCACCACACAAACTCAAAGCAGAGGCTTTTCAGCCCCGAGTGTTGGGCTGGACTGAGCTCTCAGGGCGAGCCCATGTAGACTGCACCGTAGTACGGACAGGAACACAGGGACCCAGGAAAATGGGCGAGACTTCTCCTGTGTCCTGACTGGTTTGGATGAAGCTGAACATTTTCCCCCTTCAAGCTGCCTTTAGAAAAATCATTTCAGTCTATTGAAAAGAGCAGTTTTCCTTCTCTCACAGAAGCCAGGCTGGTCTTTGACATGCAGATGGCGTTAATCAGGCCTGACCTTTGAGATTGTAAATTGTAGGCTCTGGCCCAGCCTAGTCTTTGGGATGTAGATTTCAGGTGTGGGGGGGCCAGTTTTGTCTTTGGGATGTAAATCCAAGTGCTTTTAGTCCAAGAAAGGTTTCAGTTTTGGTTTTGTATCTTCTTTCCGTAGGCCAAGATTACTGGCCTGCAGATGCAAGGAACTACTGCATATTCCACTGCCTCGATGTTCTTCCTGTAACTTCTTTCGATGCCTTTGGTGACGTCACTGTATTGCGCCCTTTAGAGGTACCATGATCAAAAAAAGGAGATCACGAGGCCCTCTGCCTTTGCCAAGAGCCAGAGGGAGCCTTGGTCCTCCATGAGACATATTTCTTCCGCGTTCCTTAACTCAGCGCCTCCGACCGCACGAACGTTCACACAACACCCGAGAGATGGTGCCGAGGAAGAGATGCTTGCCTTGCATGTGGCTGACTCTGGTTGAACCCCTGGCACCACGTATAGTTCCCTGAGCTCCTCCAGGAGTGAGCACAGAGCCAGGAGAAATTCCTGAGCACCTCTAGGTGTGTCCCCCATTGTCACCTCAAAAAAAAAAAAAACAGTAGAGAATGTTCTTCCGAATGGTAGTAGAGAGAGGCCAGAGTTATGTTCCTTAGGGCTGGGAAAGGAAACTCCACTGGGTGTCAAAACTGAGGCGATGAGGCTGGAGCCATAGCACAGTGGGGAGGGCGTTGGCCTTGCATGTGGCCGACCCGGGCTCGATTCCCAGCATCCCATGTGGTCCCCTGAGCACCACCAGGGGTAACTCCTGAGTGTATGAGCCAGGAGGAACCCCTGAGCATCGCCAGGTGTGACCCAAAAAGCAAAAAAAAAACAAAAAAAAAACAAACCAAAAACTGAGATGATGGCAGGGAACACATTTGGAAGTTGGATCATTTCCAGCAGCAGAGGTGCTCCCCCTGCCAAATACTTAGTGCTCCAACTGCAAAGAACTGAATTCTGACTTGTTCAACCAACCAACTTGGACTTCAGTCTTTTTTTTTTTTTAAGAAAGGGAAGGAGGGGGGAGAGAAACAGAGAGAGAGAAACAGGGAGAGAGAGGTGTTCGAGAGTGAACATAAACTTGAAAGAGCAACCTCTTTGTTTTGTTTTTATTTGTTTTTTGGTTTTGGGTCACACCCAGCAATGCATAGGGCTTACTCCTGGCTCTGCACTCAGGAATTCCTTCTGGCAGTGCTCAGGGGACCATATGGGATGCCGGGAATAGAACCTGGTTCAGCCACATGCAAGGCAAACGCCCTACCCTGCTCTCCTATCGCTCCGGCCCGGACATCAGTCCTTCCCCAGAGGCTCCAGGCTGCACCCCAGCGAGGTGGCCCCTTGGATTTCAGCCCTGTGAGCCCCCAGAGGACCAACCCCAGCTGAGGAGAGGTGGGTGCACTGATAGGAGAGAGAAGGTGGGAGAAACGCCGGTGGCTCTGGGAGAAAGCCTCCCGAGGGCAGGACCCCCCCCAACACCACACTGCAAGGCTCGGGCATGATTGACGAGAAAGAGAAAGGAGATTAAGGCCTGGTGCGTCACGGGCTCTGACTCACTCCGGAGGCTGCTCGTAGAGTGACCAACCCAGCCCAGGCACAGGGCCCAGACGTCTGCTGCCACACGCGTCCCGAGAGCGAGTCCTTTGTCTGACGCTTAGCAGCCCTGTCCGTCCTCCAATTACCCGAATGACTTCATTCTTCCCTGCTTGGTGGCTTCATCTGTTTGTCGGAGGAAGGCCGGTTTCTGGCCGTTACCAAGGGAACGGCTCTGCGTTCAGGGGGCACGGGGGGAATCAACCCACTCACGCCTTTCTTTGTTTTGCTTTTTTACTTGTTTGTTTAAGGGCCACACTTGGCAGTTCTCAGGGATACTCCCGTTTCTGTGCTCAGGAGACCCTGTGGTGTTGGAAATCAAACCCAGGGCTCCTGCTACTGAGCCTGGATCCAGGCCTCCTTCTCTGGCCTTCTGTGCCATATATACATGTGTATATATGTATATATATATATCACTGTCATCCAGCTGTACATCGATTTGCTCAAGCGGGCGCCAGTAATGTCTCCATTTGTCCCTGTTGTGTGCTAGTGTAGCCCAGTGGCATACTGGGGCCTTTTTCAGGGTCAGGGAATGAGGACCATTGTTATTACTGTGTTTGGCATATCCAGTATGCCACAGGTAGCTTGCCAGGCTCTGCGTGATATATATATACACCAGGAGAACAACCCCGGTTGCATTTTAAGCTTGAACAGTCGCTCACAGTGGCTTCCTTATGAAAATGTCACCTCAGCTGCTCTCTCTGACTGAGAAGAGATGTTCGTGGACCCCCTCCATGACTCTGGGCTGAGCTGCAGCTGTGTTTCCTTACGTCAGCCTCGGGGATACAAAGGAACAAGTGGAGAATTTTCCAGTCAGGCGAATTTTCAGTGGAACAGGCCACCCAGAACATCGAATTCTCATCATCTCAAAATCCTGAACTCAATCTTATTTGTCAGACCCCTTGGGGATTAGGAGTGGGCGCCCTCGGGAGCTCTTCCTCCCGCCACCAGAGGGGCCACCACTGAAGGGCACGAGAGAGTCTTCCCGGATGTGGAAACACGAAGGACGCTGAAAGAGTCTCAAAGGGCAGGGCTGTGGGATGTGGCTCTGAGCCTTGGGTGCATCATACACATGAAAATAAAAGAGTAGGGGGCTGGAGCAATAGCACAGCAGGAAGGGCGTTTGCATTGCACGCGGCCAACCAGGGTTTGAATCCCAGCATCCCATATGGTCCCCCGAGAACTGCCAGGAGTAATTCCTGAGTGCATGAGCCAGGAGTGACCCCTGTGCATCGCCGGGTGTGACCCAGAACCAAAAAAAAAGAAAAAAACAAACAAAAAAAAGAAAAGAAAAGAGTAGTTTGCACCCTCATATCTCCTGTACAATGAGGTCCTGAATGTAAATAATTTTTTCTTCTTTTTTTTCAGTTCCTGGGCCACACCCAATGGTGCTCAGGGCTTATTCCTGGCTCTGTGCGCAGGGGTCACTCCCGGGAGTGCTTGGGGGACCCTATGGGTTGCCAGGGATGGAATGGGATCAGCCGCGTGCAAGATAAGCACTTAACCCCTGAACTATCTCTATGTCCCCACTCTTGTGGGGTATTTTTGGGAGAGTAGTACTCAGAGCTTATTCCTGGCTCTGCACTAGGGGGTAGTTTCTGGTGGAGTTTTGAAGGCCACATCAGTGCCAGAGTTAAGGCCAGGGTCAGCCACGAAAGAAAGTAGCACTGTAGCACTGTCCTCCCGTTGTTCATCGATCTGCTCGAGCAGACACCAGTAACGTCTCCATTGTGAGACTTGCTACTGTTTGTGGCATATCAAATACGCCACAGGTAGCTTGCCAGGCTCTGCCGTGCGGGGGGCGGATACTCTCGGTAGTTTGCGGGCTCTCCGAGAGGGATGGAGGAATTGAACCCAGGTCAGCTGCGTGCAAAGCAAACGCCCTACCCGCTGTGCTATCGCTCCATTTTCTACTGTCCTTCTAACACCATGAATGCAAATTTAAGAAGACAGCAAAGGACTTGGGACTGGAGGGATAGTCCACTGGATAGGGAATTTGCAACCAGGGTTAGAGACCCGGCACCCCATATACTCCCCTGAGTCCACTAGTAGTGATCCCTGAGTGCAGAGCCAGGGGTGAACCACTGAGCACCAGTGGGTATGGCCCCCAAACTAGGACAAAAATGAAAAGAAGAAAAGGGAGGCCCCAAAGAACTCAATAAACATCACGAATGATATCTTAATGCAATAATATATACTTGAGGGCCTCCCTAGCAGCACTCCAGAAGTCTACACTCAGCAAGTCTCGGCCAATAGGAAGGACACCTCGCCATTAAGACACGAAGATGTGGCACTGTTCATACCCGGAGCTACTGGACACCACCAGGGCTCCACTGTGGTGCTTGAGGGGTCACGGCATGCAGAGGATTCAAGGAGGGACATTGCACCCGAAAAGCTTACGCACAACCCTGGCCCCTGAGGCATGTTCCTATTCCCAGCGTAATGTTTGGAAAAGCACAATGAATGGGGGGGAAAGTCCACAATGAACAACTTATGAAATGAAAAACCAAGGCAGGGTTCATAGGGGATGGTCGGAAGGATGCTGTAAGGTCCCGATGAGGGGCGGTGAGAGCCTGGACCACAGGAGGCGCTGGGGTGTGAGAACAAGGGATGGGTGAGGAGCGATATGGAGGAAGTTGTGTGGGAGGGTCGTGATGGGGTGACCACAGACTGCACCCAAAAGGAAATGAAATCCTGCATTGACGTGCCAGGCTATAGCACTCAGTAGAGCACCCAGCAGGCGACTGGACTTTACTTATGTTATAAACAACAGCAAGGGAAACAGTGCTACCCCAGGTTTTCAGGTCCCTGATAGTACAGCTTCTAAGTTTCATAATTCTTGCTTTCCTGGAAGACGAGTTATTTGAGGAAGAAAGGACAAAAAGATCTTAAAAGATCTAAGTTTTTGAGGTGACCCTGAACGAACAGTTTGAGGCTCTCCATGTCCCTGGAGCGAGCAGACGCCATTGGGCTACACTAGCACGCGACAGGGATGAATGGAGACGTTACTGGCACCCACTCGAGCAAATCGATGAGCAACGGGATGACAAGTGATACAAGTCGGAACTGAAAGTTGGGAGCTGATATGGGGAGATGTGCCAAAAGTGTCCACAGAGCACGGGGTGACCTTCGCCTCTGCCCCTGACCCCTCTTAGAGCACGGCACCTTCCAGCCTCCCTGTCTCTGTGGCGTGCTATCAGCTCTGACCTTTCACCTCTCCTGTCCCTCAGTCATTTATTCTTTGCTAATTACAGACCTTGACCCCAGGATCAGCCATACTCATCCTGGCACTGCCTGTAATGTCTTCACCTTGAGTCCAGAAATCACTCTAGAACTTTCTCATCTTAGCTCCAACTCTTGCCCAAGGCACTTTATTGCATCCATTTCCTGTGCTCATCCTGACCTGTTGGACCTCAGGCCTCTGGTTGAAGGTGTGTCGTAAGCGCGATGTATGGCCGCAGGCAGGGGTGAATCTCTTCTGTGCTTCTTGCTGAGCAGTTGATGATTTGCTGACGATCTTTGGCAGTTTTTGGTTGGTAGAAGCATCGCCCTGTCTCTGCCCTCACCTTCACGGGTGTGCATGTCTGTGTCTGATTTACCCTTCTTAGGAGAACAGTCTGTCTGGAGCAGGTACCCGGGATGCACCGATATGACCTCGGCTTAGCATAATCAATCTGCAGCAATGAGCATCATTGCTAACATTATCATGCCTAACACTGAGGCTCTGGAGGGATAGAGCCTCACACTTTCATGAGTTTTGGAGGGAACACAATACTACCATCCAACCCGGAGCATGGAAGTTTCAGGAGTGATTCCATACTGTGTTTCCATTTCTTGTCCTATTACAGCTGTGAGAGAGACGGGGTTGAGCTTCACCCAGTAGTACTCAGGTACTGCTACTCCTGGCCTTGTGTTCAAGAATGACCCTTAGCAGTGTGTGTGGGGGCCAGGGTGGCCCATATGTGGTGCCAGGGGTCAAACAAGAGTTGGCTGTATGCCAGGCAAGCACCATAATTCCTGTACTATCTCTTCAGCCTTACGCTTTTATTTCTTAAGAATCCTGACTATGGAATTTGCACAATATATTTGCCACTATTTACATCTAGCATGGATACTGTGGGGATAAAACTGGCTACTGGAAACCCAGACGACAAATCACTGGAAGAAGAATTAGCCTCTACCTTGAAAGTGAGTGCTTATTTTAGAAAGATGGTGTCAAATAAAAAAAAATTCAGCATGTGCAAATGCAAACTGTCCATTTACATGTCAATTTATGATGCATTAGATCAAATGATTATTCAATTTATTTCACTTCTACTTCATTGAAAATTTTCCTGTGCACTTATGAAAAGTGAAGTAATAAGTGTTAATGTGCTGACTCTATTAGCATAAAAAGAGCTTCACAAACATCTAGATGATGCTTGTTTTTATGTCAGTGTATCATTTATTACAAATAGGAAAATAGTTTGTTGCAATGATAGAATTTTTATTTAATTCATTGAATTAAATTCTGTTTAATTATCTCACCATTGAAACCCAGTTTTTGCAAAGATCATTCAAATACAAATACCAACAAGTCACATGGTAAAAAGATGTTGGGGGCTGGAGCGATAGCACAGCGGGTAAGGCGTTTGTCTTGCACGAGGCTGACCCAGGTTCAATTCCCAGCATCCCATATGGTCCCCTGAACACCGCAAGGAGTTAGTTCCTGAGCGCTGCTGAATCTGACCCAAAAGCAAAAAACAAAAAAAGAAAAAAAAAAAAGGTTAGGCAACAATACCAAATACTGGCTACAGAATAACTGGACCTCTCTTACTTTGTTGGTGGACATTAATAATTTGGGAACTTTCTTTAAAGCAATCCATTAATATCCCTGTGTATTTACCCGAGTAATAAAAATTTATATTTACCCATGGACTTCTGCATGAAAATGTATAACAGCTTTATTTATAGCCACCCCAAATTGGAAACAGCCCAAATATCCATCAGCTAAGGACTACAAAAAGAAAAGCATGACCCACCCATATAAAGAAACATTACATAATACTAAAAAGAAACACATTTGCTTTCCCACTCACCTATTGATGGGCATTTGGTTTTAAGTTATAATGAATATGGCTGTTATAAATATTTAAGATCAAGTGTTTAAGTAGATACATGTTTTCATTTTCTTTAAATACATATTAAAGAATGGGATTGCTGGGTTGTACTCACAAGTGTGTGTGTGTGTGTGTGTGTTTAAATTTATAAGAAAGTCAAACTGTTTTCTAAAATGTCCATACCACTTGCATTATCTCAGAAACCTAATATCCCAGTTGCTTTATATTCTCCAACAGTTGATGTCTTCAGTCTTTTCAATTGTAACTGCAATGAATAGACAGTGGTATCTAATTGTGGTTTCAATTTCTACTTCCCCATGACTTATGAGGTTGGTTTTTCTCCTGTGCTCTTTCTTGACATTAGAATTTTTGAAAGAGCAATTTGAAAGGACGCTTGTGTGCTCTTAAACCTTTTATATTAAATTTGTATTGAGTTTCTGAGGCTCCACCCACCTCTGTTGTCTTTTTAAATCAAGGTTCCGTACTCTGGGTTTCAAAACCATTAGATCAGTGTTTCTCAGCTGGGGATCACTGTGAACCATCGGGATGTTCCAAGGAGGCCATAGGGGAAAATCATGCAAAACAGGGCTAAGGAGATAACTACTGGGGTCAACTGGTAGGACAGGAAGGAGATTGGGACAGAAAGGGGTCAGAAACAGGCTTTGAAACACTTGTCAGGATGATAGCATTTTATTATAATACTTAATAGCAAAAACTAAAAATATTCAACTAATAATGTCTCATCTCTGCCACTACAACCTGATATTTCTTTTTTTTTAAATTTATTTTCATTAAAACACTGTGATTTATGAAGTTGTTCATAATACAGTTGTTTCAGGCATTTAGTGTCCAACATCACCAATGCCCCGTTTCCCTCCCAAACCCAGCCTGCCCCGTTAGGCACATAGCAAATTGACTTCCAGTGCTCTTTCTTGACATTAGAATTTTTAAAAGAGTAATTTGACAGGACACTTGTGTGCTCTTAAACCTTTTATATTAAATTATACTCTGGTTTCAAAACCATTAGAGCATATTGCTTGTTCCAACAAAACCTGAAGAAACGGCAAATAAAATGATCAGAAAATAAATCAGTAAAAGCTAATTTGTGATTGCTGTATGATTTTAACCTATGTAAATAAGGAAATTAAAACCATTTAATACAATATAATAAACTTTCTTTTATCATTTACATAAGTAAATTTTCAACTCTGGAATCTAAAATATATTACATCAAAAAATTTTTTTAAATGAAATATATTACCTCAAATTTTATTTTGTACTTGGATCTTATTGTGGTAATAGTCAAATCTTATCTGTTATCAATAAAACTTTTAAAAATTCTGTACTAATACATTTTGGTAACTAATGTATCATCTACAAATGTAGATTTACATATCTACATACAAATTTACATATGTAGGTCTGACAAAATAGGTCAGACCTACATATATAAATATTTGTCCCCATACTGTATTTAAATACTGTGATTTACAAAATTGTTCATGAAGACTTGTTACAGCATTCAATATTTCAACACCAATCTCACCACCGCTGTCACCTTCCCTCCACATTTCCTCCCTCGTCTCCATTTTTCCCCACTATATCTCAAGCCTATCCCCTTAGCAGGTCCACAGTAATTTATTTTATATTGCTTCTTATCAATAAATTGCTAATGGGATGATGAAAAAATATTTCCTGAGAAGAAAATTAGTGAAAATTGTTGTGTCTTACCACTGGGACATTAAGTCTTGTCTGAAGGATTACTAAAATATTACAGGTGAAGCCTTCTGTGTTACTGTTTTTGTTAGTTGAGATTGGCTGGCTTCTACGTTATATCCCATCCAATCTGGTGTGCTACTACCAGATTGTCAGTATTGTAGGTCTGGAAATGTCACGTGGCCATGTTTACATTTGCATGCTTCAGAAAATCCAGTACTTTTTATACATAGTCTCTTTTTAAATTTTTAAAAAATTGTTCATGATTTATTACACTCAATATTTCAACACCAATCCCACTAGCATTGCACTTTCCCATCATGAATATTTCCAATTTTCCGAACCACCCTTCAAGCCTGCCCTTATAGCAGACCCTGAATAATTTATTTCATAATGGTTGTTACAATACACTAAAAATCAGCAAAAAAATATTTCCTTATATTTTAGAAGAAAGTGAGTGAATACTGTTGTATCTCACCATGGAGCCATTAACTCTTGTAGAAGAGGTTACTAGCATGTTGTTATAGGTTAAGCCTTATGTGTTTATATTTTCTTAATGGAGAAAATTGTCTTCTACTCTACATCTCATTCAATGTGGTGTGCTACTCTTGGTTCATTGGTGGTGTAGAATTTGTGCTATCACATGGCCACAAATGCCAGTGAGCATTCCAGGAATTCAAAATTTTTCTTTTTTCTTTTTTTTTGCTTTTTGGGTCACACCCGGCGGTGCACAAGGGTCACTCCTGGCTCTGCACTCAGGAATTACCCCTGGCGCTGCTCAGGGGACCATATGGGATGCTGGGAATCGAACCCGGGTCGGCCGCGTGCAAGGCAAACGCCCTACCCGCTGTGCTATCACTCCAGCCCCCAGGAATTCAAAATTTTTGAATGGGGTGATATAGCTGGAGTTAAATTTTTTACTGGATCATGATTTTGGGAGCCCTGGAGGACAGAGCCTGGCATGGGTCCAGAAGCATCTCTGCAACTTGTTGGTATCTTTCAAGATTGATTGATGAGTCTCTGACTCATGACCAGTTAATGAGCTTATTTGGTGCTGAGGCAGTTCTTAGGTATGACTGCCAGCTTCCAGAGGAACAGGGAGATGGGGGGAGGTAGCCCATTCCTGACTCTGTGAGAGTCTGGAGATTTCAGTCACAAAACCTGCATACTTGAGTTTTTCAACAGATCAATTTCTGGATGAGGCTCATTCTGAGCAGCCTCTGGCCCTGAGCATGGCAGCGAAAGTGGAGTGTGGAGATTTTTTAGCTGTCAGGGCTCTGTTTGGGCAGGTGCTGGCTTCACCTGCCCCTCCCTGCCCCTGCTCTGAGGTGCCCCAGATGACTCAGTTGTGGCACCAGAAGCATTTCTAAACCCAGAATTTTTAACTGGGAAGTATAGCTGGAGTTAAATTTTTTAACTGGGTGGTGGCATTGGTATGCGGGTGTGAGGGCTGAGGCTTCCAGAAGTATAAGGAGGTGGGGGAAGGTAACCATCCCAGCTCTGAGAGGTCCTGGCACTGTCAGTCACAGGGCCCTGTCTACCTGAGTTTGCTTCAGGTTAATTTTTCGGTGAGGCTCAGTCCCGAGTGGATGGTCCTGGCTGGAGGCATAGCAATGACTTTGGAGAGTGGGAGTATGTGGCTGCTGGAGCTTCGGGGAAGCCTTCCAGAGTTCCCTGGATGTCTCAACTGGGAATGGGTGTCGAGAAATGTTTGCAGCTAACAGATCTCTTTTGAGGTTTTCTTTCTTTTTTTTTTTGTCTGACTTCTTTATTTTTTTTTTAATTTTTATTTTATTGAATTACCATGAAAAAAGTTACAAAGCTTTCAGGTTTAAGTCTCAGTCATATAATGATCAAACCCCCATCCCTTCACTAGTGCACACGTTCCACCACCAGGAACCCCAGTATACCCCCCTCCCACACCCACCCCCCACCTAAGTGGCTAATGATCTTCACTTTATTCTCTCTATACTATGAATATTTTCAATATTTCAACAGAGAACTCACTATTACTATTTGGAATTTTCCCCCAACAATCAAACCTGCTGAAAAAGCATCATTTGATAATCTGTTTTCCACTGCTGAGAGTGAAGATTATAAAAGCTCACATGGCCACAACTGCAGCCGCGTGGTTTTGGGTTTCTGATATTTTGGCTCAGTTCACAGTCTAGATGCATTTCTATAAGAAGCTGCTGGGTGCCAAAATGGGTTAGTAGACCTCCCGGATCATAGTCTTTAAGGAGCAGAGGGGCCGTTTCGTGCGTGGCTGCTCTGGATCTCATCTGGGCGGAGAGCATGCCGGTAACACCCCCATCCATGATCTTCTGCGCGCCATGTCACTGCAAACTCATACCTCTGGGTTGTGAGTTCTAGAAGATGGCGGATGCCACATGGGTGCTGCTGCTGCCACTGCTCCCATGTCCCCCGTAGAAAGAGAGGGTTAAGAGAGAAAATCCTTCCCCTCTCCGGGCGGCATGGGGTTGTAGCTCAGTTCACAGTCTAGATGCATTTCTGTAAGAAGCCGCTGGGTGCCAAAATGAGTTAGTAGACCTCCCGGATCAGAGTCTTTAAGGAGCAGAGGGACTGTTTTCGTGCGTGGCTGCCTTTTGAGTTTTTTTTTATGAGTCTGTGGAACAAGGCCAGTAGATGAGCTAACATGGCAGCAGAGATGGTTCGTGAGCCTAATATTTCTCAGACAAGAACAGTATTCACCTTAAAACCTCTAAGTTGCTTAAAAAGGGATAAACACAGTCCACTCAGCACAGCAGGTTAAATGCTGTGTGCTTTCACCTTCAATGTGTCATATCAATGCACGGTCACTGTCACTGTCATCCTGTTGCTCATCGATTTGCTTGAGCGGGCACCAGTAACATCTTTATCGTGAGACTTGTTGTTACTGCTTTTGGCATATCGAATACTCCACGGGTATCTTGCCAGGCTCTGCCATGCGGGCGAGATACTCTCGGTAGCTTGCTGGGCTCTCTGAGAGGGGCAGAGAAATCGAACCCGGGTCAGCCGTGTGCAACGCGAACAATAGCGCATATCAATGCAGTGTTTAAAAAATGGAATTGAGTTGGATTGGGAATATAGAGCAATAGTAGAACACTTGTCAGGCTTATGTGAGACCCCGGGTTTGATCCTCAGCTCTAAAAATACACACACACACACACACACACACACACACACACACACACACACACACATTTTCCCTCTTATCTTTTGAATCCTCTTCCCTCCCATCAGACTTACTGTTTATGAAACTTAGAGTTTAGAGCATCCCATCACCATTATCATCATACTCTGCCACAGATACTCCACATTTCTTCTGATAATTGGAGTCTGGGGAGCCATTTCTCCTCTTCCTCCCAGGGTCACTATTAAACTTGCCTACGCCTATCTGGGTCAGCCTTTCTTTTGTGCCCCTCTTCCTGGGATTCTTGGTATGACGGATTACATCAGATTTGTGCAATTATCAAATCCATGATCCCCTCCTCCCCTGCTCTACGGACTTGACACGTGGCCTTGTGATTTACTTTGGGAAATGACTTGGTCCCGGGCTTTCAAGTGCTCATAAAGTCAGCTGGGTCTTCCTGGGCTTTGTGACTTGACCTGGATGTAGCGAACCTGAGCCAACTACAGCCTGGAGCTTGAAACCCAGAGACCAGCGGTGAGAATCTAGGCTTATATAATGAAACAGTGAGAAATGTTTGAGTCCTGGAGTTTGGGGTGGTTTATTCTGCAGTACTAATGCCAGGATAGAGGACTAAATTTTTGGACAAACTTGCCCCTTTTCCTCACTCATAAATCTAGAATTTTGGGATTACAGGGCTTGAGACATCAAAATCTATGTCTCCACTTCAGAGCAGCTACAGAACCCCAATGCTGCAGGAGGATCGGATAATTCAAGGAAAACCAACTAAAGTCTCTGGGATAATGACATCCAGGTATCTCTCATGGGACCTCGGGCTAAGGAAAGTGAGAACATAGGGTTAAACCAGACTCTGAAATTGTATATAATAGAATCTCAATAAACACATTATTTTCCTTCGTATTGAAGCTACTAATTAGCTGCTATATCTCTCATGAGGGCAGAGACCAGGTCTACCTTCTTTTTAGATATATTCACTGATCAATAAACATTGGTAGGCTCTTGACTCCAGTGCTGGCTACAGAGAGCACGGAGGGTTCCAGAATCCCTTATAATCCATTCCTTCCTTTCTAAAGTCACCATGACCTTTATCCTTTTAACGCCAGAATTGAGTCTAATTGAATACTGGGCACAGGCAAAATAATGAAATGGGGGAAACATCAATGATTAACTTCGCTTTGCTTTCCGATATTAATTTGGTATAATCTTTTTATATCTTTTATCCCATAAGTGGAAATCAAAGTTCTCAACAATCCTGCTGCCATGGGGAAAAAAGCAAATGCTGATCAATTCAATCCACGTGGGGATCTGTAAGTATTTATTATATATATTTTCCAACGTTTCTATATGTTTGGAATTTTTCACAATCGAATTTGGGAAGTACAACAAGAATAAGAGATTCATCATCTGGGGAAGCAGAGGGTGCCAAGTCAATGTGGAGAGGAAGGATACTGCAATAGAGATGGAAATCGATTTGATCTCATTCACGACTTTGCAGTGAGCTAACTCTGATTCCCCCAAGCTTATTCACTGTCAGTTTGCATTTTCTCAGTGTCCTTCAGCTGTGTGGGAGAGAGAGAGAGCTCAAAGGGCTGGTTCATCCCTTGCACTGCCAACAGTGACGGAGAACTCAGAGCTGGGAGGAGCATTGAAAGGCATCAAGGCCTTCTGTGGGCTGCAGTTCCAAGGACTGTCTTCGGATGTTTCTATTTTCTCAGCTAAAATGTCTAAAAACCATTTTCCCCTAAGACTATAGAAAGGATTTCTAGCTGCTTGCTATAATCCTTGTGATGAAGTTATATTTGGACACGTGGCTACGCGGTGAGGCTGCATGTCATAACTTAGACCACAGCTAATGCACTCACTGGCAGCATTCTGAGCCAACATGGGTGACCAGAGCCACGTCCAGAGCAGAGCTGGACATCACGCCACGCTGCTTCCTGCCTAAGGCTTGCCTTGAAGCCAAAAAAGCACCCTGAAAAGAAATTTTAATCTCAGGCTAATACACTGAATGAGAAAATATTGCATCTTATTTTTACTACCTTTCCATTAAAATCACTGTTTTATTCATCGATGAGTATGGATAACAAACCATAGTGCTAATAGAAATACTGTAACCCTGAAGGTTTTCCTATTGCATTACATTTTTTTTTTTTTTCAGATCTCTCCACATAACAATTCTGGGCAGTCCTACTTAAAAATTCTGGTTGTTTTAGATACACTGCGATTGTACTTCATGAACTAAATATATTAGAGTGTGAGAGATAAAATACTAATTTGATTAATCATAATCCAGTATTGCTTGTTTCCACTGGATCACAAATATTTCATTTTCTTTTTCTCTTTGAGTTTGGAGGTGGGGGTGGAGGTACAGCTAGCAGTGCTCAGGGCTTACTCCTGGCTCTGCACTCAAGGATCACTCCAGGCCGTGCTTAGGGAACCATACGGTGCCAGAGACCAAACTCAGGTTGGCTGCATGCAATGCAAGCACCTTAGCCACTGTGCTCTCTCTCCTGCCCTATCTCTTGAGAATCCTTGTTCTCATATAGAAAGCATCCACATGACTGATGACAGATGAGTGGATCAAGAAGATGCGGTTCAAATGCACAATGTAAAAACTATTAGCGATGAGGAAAGGATGAACCCTTGGCTGTGGTGGCAACTGGAAGGGGTCAGGCTAAGTGAAATAAGTCAGAAGGAGAAAGACAGCAAGTGATTCCTTCATGATGGGATATAAAGAAACAAGGCGAAGACACAGACAAAGCCCAGTGAAAACAAACCCTTGGACTCTGAACATATCTTAGGTCTCCAGATGGAGGGGGGGACCAGATGGTGGGAGCACTCCATGAAATATGGTGGAGGGGTCTGGGTATTTTGATTATGAATATGATATAAAGAGATAAGAAATGTGTACGTGTGCACACGTGCGTGTAGGTGCACACTCGTGCAGTTGTGTTTGACAGTCATCCCACGAACTTCAGAAACACTGATCAATAGTCCTTCTGAGTCAGTAGAAACTGGCTTCAACAGCCCTAGTTGTCACCTTTCAAAAGGCTCAAAGGCTGGAGCTCCTGATCTATTGGTGGGAGGCCCAGACTCGAACCCCTGCAGTGTCAGGAGTGACCCTGAGCACCAAATTGGGTGTAGCACCTGAGCATCACTGGGTGTGGCCTGAGAAAAAAAGTTGTTTTCAAAGATTATACAAAGCATAAGTAATCCAGGGCTGGAGAGATGGTTCAGCAGGTGAGGCCTCGGGTGGAGCGAGGGCCCCCCACACACCATGTGGGGTCTCCTAAGCATGGGCCAGCAGTGGTCCCTGAGCACAGATCCAGAAATAGCCCGTGAACAGCTCAGACCCCCAACCACAATCAATAAAATCACTGTTATCACTGTCATCTCGTTGCTCATCAATTTGCTCGAGCGGGCACCAGTAACATCTCCATTGTGAGACTTGTTACTATGTTTGGCATATTGAATATGCCATGTCTAACTTGTCAGGTTTTGCCATGTGAGGGGGATACTCTCGGTAGCTTGCCGGGATCTCCGAGAGGGGTGGAGGAACCGAACCCAGGTCAGCCGCGTGCAAGGCAAACACCCTACCTGCTGTGCTATTGCTCCAGCCCAATCAATAAAATAAATTTAATTTTTTAAATAAACACTCCACAATAATGGTGAGAGATGGTTGTTGAATTCTGGCACCAAATAAGTGCCAGAATTTAAAAATAAAATTTTATTAGTGAATCATCGTGAGGTACAGTTACAGACTTACAAACTTTCGTGCTTGCGTTTCAGTCATGCAATGGTCGAGTTCCCATCCCTCCACCAGTGCCCATTCTCCCCCACCAATGGTCCCAGCATCCCTGCCCCCACCCCCACCCTATTCTCCCCCAACCCCACCCTGCCTCTGTAGCAGGGCATTCCCTTTTGCTCTCTCTCTCCTTTTGGGTGTTGTGGTTTGCAGTAGAGGTATTAAGTGAAGTGCCAGAATTTTTGTGTTGCTTCCATCCTTTGACGCCACCTTTCACTGTACCCGCTGTTCATGTCAGACTCCGCAGGGCTTGGGCTCAACCCCTCAAGACTATTCCCCCTCAGACACCGACCCAGAGACTGGCGTCCCCGGGTTATCCACCTCTGCTCAGCTTACCTACAACGGCAGGAGATGCCTCAACTTCCCCCGTTCCCAGGAGACCAGTTTAGAACCAACTCACCAAGCCCAAGACATACACTTATAGTTTGTTATAAAGGACCGAATCCTAACCCTGTGGGCAGCTTCTCCTGGCTCTGTGCTCAGGCAGAGTTTGTACTCAAGGGCCATGCAGCTCTGGGGCCTTCCACATGCAAAGCATGTTTTGCATTCCATCAGCCGGTTGAGCTCTTTCTCGGTCCCAATTTGTATCTTTTACATTTCCGTGTTCTGGAATTTGTGCGATACATTTCCTTACAATTTAACTCTTTAAGAAATAATACAAGGGAAGTTGCCCACAAAATTTTATGAGACTCTATAACCTTGGTACCAAAGATAAATAAGGACACAAGAAAGTAACATCATAAATGCAGAATCAAAAACCACTTCTTTCTCTCTCTCTTTCTTTCTTTCTTTCTTTCTTTCTTTCTTTCTTTCTTTCTTTCTTTCTTTCTTTCTTTCTTTCTTTCTTTCTTTCTTTCTTTCTTTCTTTCTTTCTTTCTTTCTTTTTCTTTCTTTTTCTTTCCTTCCTTCCTTCCTTCCTTCCTTCCTTCCTTCCTTCCTTCCTCCTTCTTTCTTTCTTTCTTTCTTTCTTTCTTTCTTTCTTTCTTTCTTTCTTTCTTTCTTTCTTTCTTTCTTTCTTTCTTTCTTTCTTTCTCTCTCCCTTCTTTCTTTCTCTCTCCCTTCTTTCTTTCTTTCTTTCTTTCTTTCTTTCTTTCTTTCTTTCTTTCTTTCTTTCTTTCTTTCTTTCTTTCTTTCTTTCTTTCTTTCTTTCTTTCTTTCTCTCTCTCTTTCTTTCTTTCTTTCTTTCTTCCTTTCTTTCCTTCTTTCTTTCTTTCTCTCTTTCTTCCCTTCCTTCCTTCCTTCCTTCCTTCCTTCCTTCCTTCCTTCCTTCCTTCCTTCCTTCCTTCCTTCCTTTTCTTCCTTCCATTTTGGGACACACCTGGCAGTGCTCAGGAATCACTCCTGGTAGTGCTCAGGGGCCATATGGGATGCCCAAGATTTAACCCTGGCTGGCCTTGTGCAAGGCAAACTCTCTATCCATTGTACTATCACTTTGGCCCCATTTTCTAAAATGCTCCCAATCCTGTGATTGTCCAAAAAGTCATGACAAAATGAGACTCATTCTACGAATATAAGCTTGGTTCGACACCTGAAAATCTCGAACAATTTATCCTATTAACATTAACTCATGTGCAACCACTTATGTTAGAGAGATTCTCACTGATCCAAGGAACACATACAAAGACAGTCACTGCATCTTTTTGGATTATAATTTTCAAAATGTTGAAAGTAATTTAAGTGTTCTTCTTTATAAGTAAAGTGCATATTCCTCACCCTATGGGATTCTATGCACCAATTAGAATGGACCCATCACATACATCTGTATGCATAAATCTCACATACATAAGTTTTAGTTCAAAAGTAGTTTGCAGATACTATGTATTCTAGGGGCTGGAGAATAGTGCTCGATGAGTGAAGCCCCTGGCTTTGCATGCAGGAGTTTGACCCTTGGCACTGCATGATCTCCCGGTAACGCCAACAGCAACCCTTAAGCACAGAGTAACCCCAATCCTCACCACCTCTGGGTATGGCACCCAAAATACAGAGCACCCTGTGTTCTATGGCAAATGCTACATTGTGTTAATGAAGATATAAATGTGGTTACAAAAAGTACAAAAAAAAAACAGGACTAGGAAAAAATATCTGTATGGGTTGGAGGATTGTTCTCCAACTCACAACAGCAATGTTTGGGGGAAATAAAAAAAGGCAAACAAAGAGGGAACGCTCCGGCTTGGGGTTTTATTTCTGAGGAAGCATGACTGAATGCTAGTATTTGTTGAGGCTGGTCTCTGTGTCCGTGGTTAATTGGAGTTTGCACTTGTTCCTCCCCTGTAAGTCTTCATCATTTAACCTGGATGGCGCTGGAGAGGTTTACTTCCCGTGACTGAAGCGCAGTGTTTGATCACGGAGACCGCAATAATGGCTCGGCCTGAGCTCACGAGGCCAGAGCTAATTATAGAGCAGTTCTAATATTGACACAGGAGTCCGCCTGTACGGCTGAATGTACCTCTCCAGCCCCGTTTATTACCATATCAAAAGGGTCTGTCTTCAGAGTGTGTATCCTTGGGAACCTCCTGGTTGCTAGGTGCAACAATAACAGACCCAAGATTCACATGGTGTTGTCCGTGACGGTCACCAAGCTAAGAGGAACCACAGGGGGGGCGGGCGAAAGCCTGGTGCTTTGACCGAATTCAATTTGGCCTTTGTGGAGGAAAGCTGTGAAGTCTCTTGACCAGCGCAGAGATGTCGAATGGGCTCGAGGCTCTTCTGTAGAAGGTCATTAGTTAATGCACCAAAAAGGTAGCCAGAGAAGAAGATGGGAGTGGACAGGGAGCTCAGACAGAAAGCCATCTCTCTGAAGGGAGACGCGGGAGGAGAGTTTGAGAAGAAAATGGGGACTGAGGGGGACAGACAAGGACTCAAGGGTGAGACCTACTCAGATTAGGAAGCAAGGTGGATGCGGTGTCTCTGACGCTCTGGGGTGGGGACCCCTCTTGCATCATCCACTGTAACTAACTCAATATTGTTTTCCTATATCCCTTTGAATGTTTAAAGAAGTTTATTATGCAAAATTTCCAGCACACTGGGGCCGGAGTGATAGCACAGCGGGTAGGGCGTTTGCCTTACACACGGCCGACCCGGATTCGATCCCCGGCATCCCATATGGTCCCCCAAGCACCACCAGGAGTAATTCCTGAGTGCAAAGCCAGGAGTAACCCCTGAGCATCGCTGGGTGTGACCCAAAAAGCAAAAAAAAAAAAAAATTCCAGCACAGGAAATGGTAAAAAAAAAACACCTAAAAAGTTCAAAGGACTCCTTTGAACCTTTGAGACACCGCCCTATTTCCACACGACCAGCTCAGGGGAGCCTCTATCCTCTCTGATCTTTTTTTTAGGTGTCTGGGGGCTGGGCAGCTGGTAAGTCACACCCCCGGAAGTGCTCAGGGAATACTCCTGACTGCTTAGGGATCCCTTCTGGCAGTGCCCAACCAACCATCTGTGATGCCAAGGGTGGAGCCCAGCTTGGCTGAGTGCAAGGCAAATGTCCCACCAGCTGTACTATCTCTCTGGCCCCAGATTTTATTCTTTACAGCTAAGAGTGTGGGCGTGGCTTGAGGGGCTTGAGCACACGCTTTGCATGTAGGAGCCCCGGGTTCTATCCCCATGACGGCGTGGTCTCTCCATCCCTGCCAGCTGTGGCCCCTACCAAAACAAATAAATAGGCTGAGCTTAAAATTCTCTTCAGATTTTACTGTAATAAAGACAAATGTCAAACATTTATCAAAGCAGAGATTAATACAACGAAAGCTCACCTCAGTCTAATACTCAGATTTAAGAGTTATCAGTCTTGGCTCTCCTGTCTTTATCTACCCTTCCTCTTTTCACTTTCTTTTGTTGCAAAAGAGTTTTGCAGCAAAATCCAAGACCCTGTGGGACTTCATTCCACCTACTTATAGCTCTACTGATTTTTAATTGAATTATTAAGTAGTTAACTGGAACAGGATATTACAGGAAGTATCTAGTGAGGTACAAAGTGCAGCAATTAATCTTTTCTCATTTAATCAAAGAGAACAGCAGGACTCAGGTTATATCAATTATGTTTAGAAATGGAAATTTTGAAAAAATAAATAACAAGGTAGCAAGCTTAAGTATTTTTTAGTCCTTACTTTTATCTTTCTTTCTCTTGACCCATTTCCTCTTAATAACTGTCTCCTTTTAGGCACTCTGGCCCTTTAGTATAAATAGGATATATCCAAATCATACTTATTTAACACAGTAAGGTCCTAAGCAAATGCGTAGGCACATAATTCCAATAGAAGTTTTAATCCTGGCCCTTGTATCAGGGAAACTTAAGTTTTATATATATATATATATATATATTGTTTGTTTTTTGCTTTTTGGGTCACACCTGGTGATGTGCAGGGGTTACTCCTGGCTCTGCACTCAGGAATTACCCCTGGCGGTGCTCAAGGGACCATATGGGATGCTGAGATTCGAACCCAGGTTGGCCGCGGGCAAGGCAAACGCCCTTCCCGTTGTGCTATCGCTCCAGCCCCTAGTTTTTTATATTTTAATATTTCTATCATAATTATTGCAACAGAATTTATCACTGGTAATCAGAAAAGAGCTGAACCCAGGACCTCACAGATATATAATAATGTTCTATCACTGAGGTATGTCTTCAGCCCCTAAAATATTTTTTCTTAGTTTCATGCAAAAAATGGAAGTATAATAGTGCTGATAAAGATTTATAGTATGAATTTCTGGTAGAAAGATATATGTTAACACACTGAACTCAGAAAGTGTGATAGTTGCACTTGCCAGGACCTTTAGACATTTAGGACTTGATACCAGGTCTCACCATTTGGGCTGCTCTGGTTTTGGGGTGAGGGTGGGGCACCCCTGTAGCACTCAGGCCATTCCCAGGAATAAAATTTCTTTTTTGGTCCTCTATGTGTTCCTCCAAAGACTGCAAAGACAGGCCACACTGACAGCTAGACTGATGGACATTTAAGATGCTGTATTCAAGCTTGGGAAGGAGTAGTAAGAGGAGGAATCTGGGGGGCTCGCTGAGGGACGCAGTCACGGATGGCAGTATTGGAGATGAGAATGTCCCTGTGTGCCTGATATCTTATTGCCAATAGCTTTGTAAAGCATGGTGTCTAAGTAAAAATAAAATTTAAAAAAAGTAACATAAGAAGAAGTGATAGGAGGCTTGAGATATAACACAGTGGGTAGGGCACTTGCCTCGCACGTGGCCAACCCTGGTATATGGTCCCCCAGTTCCCTCCAGGAGGGATCCTTAAGCACAGAGCAAGGAGGAAGTGCTGAGCTCCGCTGAGTATGGCCCAAACACAAACAAAAAGAAAAGAGGAAAGAAAAAGAGAAACAAGCAAGGAAGGAAGGTAGGAAGGAAGGGAAAGAGGGAGTGAGGGAAGGAGGGAGGGAGGGAGGAAGAGACAAAGGAAGAAGGAAGGAAGGAAGGAAGGAAGGAAGGAAGGAAGGAAGGAAGGAAGGAAGGAAGGAAGGAAGGAAGGAAGGAGGGAAGGAAGGAAGGGAGGAGGGAGGCTGGAGTGATAGTACAGCAGGTTGGGCATTTGCCCTGCATATTGCCTACCTGGGTTAGATCCCCAGCATCCCATATGGTTCCCCAAGCATCCATCATGAGTAATTCCTGAGTGCAGAGCCAGGAGTAATCCCTGAGCATCACCAGGTATGACCCAGAAAAGCAAAAAATAAAATTAAAATTAAATGCACAACGGGTAAGGCGTTTGCCTTGCAAGCGACTGATCTGGGTTTGAGTCCTCTGCCCCTCTCGGAGAGCCCAGCAAGCTACTGAGAGTATCTCGCCTACATGGCAGAGCCTGGCAAGCTCCCCGTGGTGTATTCAATATGCCAAAAACAGTAACAAGTCTCACAATAAAGACGTTACTGGTGCTCACTCGAGCAAATGGATGAGCAAGGAGCAACTGATGACAGTGATACAGTGATGCAGTGAAATTTAAATTTAAAAAGAAAGAAAAAAAACATTTGCATCTCTGATCTAATTTGCATCAGAACTGACAAAAAGTGAATAGAAAGAAAGGGAAAGCAGGGGAGTAAATGGGGACTAATTTGGCTTTTTGAATTATGTAAAGTTGTTTCTATTTGTCAACAATTGCTTTTTGGTATGTGGTACATGTTCTTTCGTGGCATCTTTTTGATGACAGCATAAGGCCCTCGCTAATGTCGTGTAGCTAATATACCTCTATAATTGGATTCATATGATTTCTAGCTTTCTTTTTAAAAACACTATAATGAATATAGTTATAGTTATAGTGTCTTAAGACCATTTCAACAGGAGACACACACAGAGATAGTTATGGGATAAGGTTCAAACATTTTAGTTTTGACTTCTTAAATATATGCGTGATTTTTATATATATGATTTATATGTATGATATATGATTTCTTAAATATATATATGCTTATGTTATCTATCTACTCCAGAAATATATGCACATACTACGATATAGATGCAATCACCAACATTGGGTGCCTTATTTCTTAGTTCTTTTTCTTGTGATCTGAAATTATTTTTGCTCTTCACGGTGGGGGTGTGACTCAGCTAAGTTTCACCATTTGGGCTGCTGCTGTTGTTTTAAGGTGTTACTTTAGCTCCCTGGGAGATACAGATATAATCAGCTTAGATTTTCTAAGTACATTAGCCTCCACCCTTATTAAAGAAGTAGTATTTTTTTTGGTCCATTTTAATGACATTACAAATTAATAACAACTCTGTGAAGTTCAGTTTAATCTCACTTTAGTGGAGTTACACCTTTCCTTTGTGAAGACAGCCGTTTGTGTGTGGACACAGAAATAAAATTATTTTATTGTAATTTGACAGTGACAGTGACTCTTAAAGTATAAAAAATTCAGGGGGTTGGGGCCAAAGTATAGTGGGGAGGGCGCTTGCCTTGCCCGTGGCAGACCCAGGTTCGATCTCCAGCACCCCATATAGTCCCCTGAACCCGCCAGGAGTGATCCCTGAGCACAGAACCGGGAGTAAGCTGCTGGGTGTGGCCAAAAAAAATCAACAAACATAAAACACAGTATAAAATAATTCAGATTATCATTTGGCGGGGGTGGAGGGAGGGGGTGCCAGGAAGCATGAGCGGTCACCCAGGTGTCCGCACAGTTGGCAGGCTGGGTTTTCACTTAGCACTTACTACTTCCGAAAATATTTCGTTATCATCCCAGGAAATGTCATGTTTTCAGGAGACATGTTACCCTCAACAGATAAGATTGCCTGGAGACAGGCTTGGGGACCCGGGCGCGTAAACAGATCACTACTGCCCGGCGGTAGCGTGTGTGCTGACCGGGAAAGGACTGACCACTCCGCGCGTGCCACTGTGGCCTGCCGATTATTTTGAGTGGAAGGTGACCAAAGGCACAGAAGGGCGCTGTCGTTCGAAGAGCTGGGGGTTTCTTTTTTTTAATCTGACTCTGTTACAAGCAGGTTTGTGGAAAGAAAGCCCAGGATTGGGGGTCTGGAGTTATAGCACAGCGGGTAGGGCGTTTTTGCATGCCGCCGACCCGGGTTTGATTCCCAGCATCCCATAGGGTCCCCTGAGCACCACCAGGGGTAATTCCTGAGTGAAGAGCCAGGAGTAACCTCTGTGCATCACCAGGTATCTCTCTCTCTCTCTCTCTCTCTCTCTCTCTCTCTCTCTCACACACACACACACACACACACACACACACACACACACACACACACACACACACACACAAGAAAGCCAGGGAGTCTTCTGTCTCTGTTGCTTATTCTTCCGCTTCCCCTGTCCTCGCCTCTGCTGGGCAAAGGTCCAGGGGCAGCATCTCCTGCTGGACACGCACCTGAAGCCCCCCCACCCCCCCAGTCCTCTTCCACGGCAGATGAGGTTTCAAATGTTGGCGCTGGCCGGGGCCTTTGCAAACAAGCTTGCTGAAGCCCCACCTGGCCGAGCTTGGGGCTCACCCCTGGCTCCGTGCTCAAGGATAAACCTGGGTGGGTTGAGTGCAAGCAAGTGCCCTGTGGCCTGGGCTAAGGCTCTGGGCCCCTTTACAACGGGCACTCACGAGGTCATTGACCTCCCCTGTGATTCAGTTCCAGAAGTGGGTTTCGGATGCTGAAAGTAAGGGAGGCAGGTGAGCCGGGAGATGAGGTTGGGGATGCAGGGAGGTGTCACCTGCGCTTCCTGAAGTGGACCCATTAGTCCCTTAGCAGCCACTGAGGAAAGGGGCTGGGAGTTTTGGTAACCTCTCCTTTAATTGCCTGGAAGAACTGAGATAGCACCTGTTCCAGGAAATGCACCACTCCAGAGATAACCTTTCTCTCTCATCAGGAAGAATTATCTCCACGGAGGTGAACATTCACCTCTTCTGACCTTCTCATGTCCTTATTGTCTTCTTCCTGGAGAGCCCAGGGCCATGCCCCTTCTGCCTTGCTCACTGGGGAGAGAAGAGAAGACCCAGTTACTGAGAAGCTGCCGAGAAGCTTTTCTTACCCTTGAGGCTCGCCCGAAGACACGGCATGAACGTTCTCTCCCCTGGATCTGCCGACGTTGGTTTGGTTATTAGACCAAGCGAAAGAGCCTGGGAGGGAACAAGAAAAAGGTTTTCTGCCCCTACAACACTCTCTCAGATAAAAATCTGAATTAGGCCATCATTAAGTTTGCTTTTTTAAAAATAGAATTTAGTGGTTTTTTTTTTTTTAACTTCACTGTACTACTATTGTTCTTTGTTTCTTTGAAGGAATAGTTCCACACACATACTTGAGAATGTGCCAAGTTGAAAGTTCCTTTGCCAGAGAAATAAATCACAAAACAAAGTTCAAGGGAAGGCCCAACTGCCCTAATTAAACCGCATTTGAAGTGGGAATAGTTACACACAGGAGAAACATTTGAGGGACTGTATCAGCGAGTGCAAGAAAACTTACCAGTAGGAGAACTGTTCTTGCAGCATCAAAGCATAAACCATGTGCCCATTTCCACCCACAGTGTTCTCGTTAGCGACTTCAGAATCTCCATGCACTTGCCTCTGCAGTACAAATAGTTAATGAGTTACTTGAAGAAGTTCAACCCTGGTGTAGAATTGCAAGCCTTGGGTCATATTCCACCATTGAGCTCACTATCACCTTCCCGGGGAATTTAGGTCTCTTGGAACTAACTGTTCATGTTTCTGTAATAAAGTCACTGCTAAAGTAAACAGGATGGTCTTCAAAAACCAACCCACTTAGATGTTTTTCATTATCTTACCAGCTCTGTGAGCACCAGCAGTTTGATGAGCAGGAGAGTGGCTCAATTATCGGCTTTGTTAGGCAAATCTCCTTAGGTTCGGAAGGAAAATCTTAACGACCTGGCACATTCCTCACTTCCTGTTCACCCAATCAACAGCTCTCCCAGAAGGGGTTAGTTAAGTTGTGGGGACCGTCAACTTCTCAGTGATGGAAAATAGATGCGGGTTATTGAATTCATTAATTACCCCAATCCCTATTAAACCTTCCTGGATATTATCGGGCATTGAAGTCAGGGAAACAAGAGCAACCAAGAGGTGGTTCTTATCCTTACAAAACACACATTTGGTCAGATTCCAGAACTGTTCAGGCATAATCAGTTAATTATATCATCAATTCACTTGGGGGCCTCCCAGACTGTGCCCTGGGGAGCACTCCCGTTGATACCTGACTAACTGGGCCAACCAGGGCCAGCTGATTAGTGGGTCCAGAAAGGGCTTCTACTCATGCCCTGGAATTCCGGGAATTAGGCGGTAACAGCCCTATTATTGCAATGGGCTCATGTCTTATTTGTTGCATATCTGATAACACTGACATAAAAACGAGTATCATCTAGATATCTGTGAAGTTCTCTTATGCTGATGGAGTCAGCACATTAGCAGCTATTGCTTCAGCTTTAATAAGCGCACAAGAAAACCTTCAGTGAAAAATAAGCAAAATGAATTCATACTCTTGAATCCAATTTTGAAAAGTGTCTTTTGTTTTGGGGCCACACCAGGTGACTCAGGGTGCCATCTGTGATGCTGGGGATTGACGGAGGTCAGACATATACAAGGAAAGTACTTTATTCCCTATAGTATCTCTCTGGCCCTCAAATCACCTGGATTTGATCCCTGACATGACATATGGTCCTCTGAGCCTCACCAGGAGAGATCCCTGAGTGCAGAGCCAGGAGTGGCCCCTGAGTCCTGCTGGGTATGGCCCCAAAACTAAAACAAAAGAAAGATTTTTCCACTATGTTCTCCAGATCTCAAAGCTCCTATCTTCCTCCCTCTATTCCGGCCCCAACCGTCAATAATTTCCCAGTTTTCAGTTTTGTGGACCATATTGTATTTCAGGGAACAAGGTTACAATGATTTTATTGCATGAGAGTTCTATACCTCACCATCACTAAACTGCCCGACACTTCACGCCTCTGTCCTGTCACTTCCAGCCCCCTTTTTCTTGGCCCTATACCCCCATCCATTTGGTAATTTCAATTTTGTGCTTAAAGCTTTCACATTTTTTATGGGTTCTATTTTTAGTAGTGAACAGAATGTATTATATACAAATATAAATTCCTAATAATACATACCTGAAATCTATATATCATAATGCAATATAACTTCAATAATTTTTTTAAAAACTGTCACAGATATATTGAAACAAGAGAATTTTATGTAAAAGAGCAATAGTCTGTTTGTGCCACTTAAGATGACCTAAATCCTCCTTTTCAGGCCCAATAAGTTCAATTCATTTAGTAAAACATAAGAATAAAGCCCACAAGACATATACAAACAAAAATAAAACTTATTCTAATGAATTTTTTTTTTTTTTTTTTTTTTTTTGCTTTTTGGGTCACACCTGGCGATGCACAGGGGTCATTCCTGGCTCTGAACTCAGGAATTACTCCTGGCTGTGCTCAGGGGACCATATGGGATCCTGGGAATCGAATTCAGGTCAGCTGCATACAAGGCAAATGCCCTACCTGCTGTGCTATCGCTTCAGCCCCTCATTCTAATGAATTTTTGAAGAAACAAGAACAAAACTCTAAAATCTACTTGGGCTTGTATAGAATATCAAACAGTCCTCAGAAAGTCTCTTCAACAAATGGGTTTTGAGAAAAACTAAATAGCCATATGTAAAGGAATTAAATCAGACTCGTCTCTTACACTATTTACAAAATGAACTCAAAATGATTAAAAAAATTTTTTTAAACAAAAGACATGAGACAATAGCACTGTAGCACTGTCTGTAGCACTGTCATCCCGTTGTTCATCGATTTGCTCAAGCGGGCACCAGTAATGTCTCCATTGTGAGACTTCTTGTTACTGTTTTTGGCATATTGGATATGCCATGGATAACTTGCCAGGCTCTGCCAAGCAGGCGGGATACTCTCAGTAGCTTGCCGGGCTCTCTGAGAGGGACGGAGGAGTCGAACCCGGGTCGGCCTCATGCAAGGCCAATGCCCTACCCACTGTGCTATCGCTCCAGTCCAATTCACTACTAAATAGGCAAATTAAATTATTTGAGAAACACCAACAAACGAAACCCAGTAATGGTATTTAGTATGTAACTTTTTTTCCACGATTATTTCTGTTTACCCAATTTAAATATAAGATAATTGAGTACATTCTACACACACACACATACACACACACACACACACACACACACACACACACACACACACACACCAGCAGTAGTAGAACAGCTATCCAGAAAGTACTTTCTTTTTTTTTTTTTTTTTTTTTTTATTAATTTATTTATTTTTAATTATTGAATCATCGTGAGGTACAGTTACAGTCTTACAGACTTTCTGTGCTTGCCTTTCAGTCATACAATGATTGAGTACCCATCCCTTCACCAGTGCCCATTTTCCACCACCAATGGTCCCCCAACATCCCTCCCACCACCCCCACCCCGTCCCCTCCACCCTGCCCCGTCTCTGCGGGCATGCCTAGGAATGAAGAAGACTTTCCAGAAAGTACTTTCTCATGAGACTGACCAAGGTAAAAGTCAATGAGATTTTCAATTCAACATTTATAGTTTTTCAACATTTATAGTTTTTAATTAATTTTACTAGCACAATAAAATTCTTGAGAACATGGAGGGAAAACTCCATAGTGTTGGTCTTGGCAATAATTTCCTGTTGTGTGGTGCCTAAAGCATTCACTCCCACACCAGAAAGATATTAGGGAAACGCATTAGGGGAAAGTATTCTTCAAAGGTCTACCAGACTCAAAGGCCACAGACAATCAACAGACTGGAAAAGCAACCAGCAACCGAGGCAATCGGAAGAACTTTCAAATCCTATTTCCAAAAAGGGTTAATACCCAAGACAGATAAAGCACTCCCACAGGTAGGCTACAAAGAGCAAACATTCCCGTGCCAGGGGCCTTCCTATGCGATCTACCAAATAATCAAGAAAGATTAAACAAAGAAGAAAAGAAAAAAAGTTATGGTTTCAAAAAAAAAAAAAAGTTATGGTTTCTGGGAAAGTAAAATTTTTCTCTGCCTAATTCCTTTTCCTCTACACACACACACACACACACACACCATTTTTGGGGGGAGGGTAATCACTTACCTGCAGGTGGTGTTTTGGGACTCTGTGAGGTGCCTGGAATTGAACCCCGGTCTACTGTGCAAGCAAATGCTTTATCCAGTCAACACTTTAAATTAAAAAAACACAAACAAAACCCAAGATGACATTGTGTGCATTGTCTAGTCACTTTTTCATTTCAGTAGTATAGTTCAGCAACATGCAAATTTATTGATTCTTAACTTTATGTTACATGGACATATGTTCATAGTGTGTAAATTTCAGGTAACTTAGAGTCCTATAATTAGTTAAAAATGTTTAGGAAGGGGCTGGAGTGATACCACAGCGGGTAGGGCGTTTGCCTTGCACGCTGCCAACCTGGGTTCAATTCCCAGCATCCCATATGGTCCCCTGAGCACCGCCAGGAGTAATTCCTGAGTGCATAGCCAGGATTGTAATCTCTGTGCATTGCTGGGTGTGACCCAAAAAGCAAAAAAAAAAAAGAATGTTTAGGAAAGGAACCGGAAAGAGATCTGAAAAATGCTGTAACATTAAAAGTTAAAGATGTATACATATCTATGACAAAGATAGCTGGAAGTGATCACTCTGGACAGGAAATGAGTGCAGGAAGGAGGTAAAGGGAGAAACATGATAACCTTTCTCTACCTGTATTGCAAACTGTAATGCTCAAAAAGCGGGGGGTGGGAGGGAGGGAGAGAGAGAGAGAGAGAGAGAGAGAGAGAGAGAGAGAGAGAGAGAGGAAAAGTGCCTGCAGCCCATGGGGAGGGGTCAGGAGAGAAACTGGTGACATTAGTGTGTGAAATGGACACTGGTCAGGGGAGGGGTGATGGAACATTCTATGACTGAAACCCAATCATGATGCAGTGATTCGATTTGAAAAAGAAAATATAAAAGATGTATATAAATCAACAATTGCTAAATGGACAAATGGGTCATCATTTGTAAAAATTAAGGTTATTTGGAACATATGTTGTACCACATTGTAATTTTGACAAGTTTTTTTTTTTTTTTGACTAAATCATATGGAGGTAGTCATTGATAATTACTGCTGAGGGCAAAAATAAAGGACAAGACTAATGATTTTGCCTTCTTTTCCAAAACCTCGCTTTATTAATAAGAGTCATAACCTGTGGTACACAGGGACTTCTCGGGTTCTACCCGGTAGTGCTGGAACAGAAGCATGTGGGCTGGGGGAAGTCGAGCACGTTGGGAATGTGCCCCAACCCTTGGCCATCTCTTCTGCTCCTTTTGTTATTTTTAAACACAATTATAGGTGCCAGGGATGTGGCCTAATATTAGAGGATGTTGCCTTGCATGGAGAGCAAGGCCTAGTAAAGCTTTCAGTTTGATTCTTGGCACTCAATGAAGAAAAACCAAAAGAGCCAGAAGAGCATGCAGCGTAGGAAAAAAAAAAACAACAACTTTCACATCTTATTATTAGATAGTTGTTCTTTTTGCTGTGGTTTGCAAAAACAACATCCCCAGACAGTTCCTGCTGGTCCACAATGTGCCCATTCTATGTTTGACGATGGCTGTGACTGAGCTGACATGGAATTGATGGGATTTGTGCCTACTCTGCTCTCCTCCGTCATTTCCCCTCTCGGGGGGTATTTTTAAAACGAGAAACCCAGAACTTATTATTTCTTTCTCTATTTTGGAGGCAAAAATACATAAGAGTCCTACATCCACCATAGCAGTACGTTCTGACTTGGGAGCACTCCTGTCGTGTATTGCTGTCCTGTCCATGGTTTCCTTCTTCCCCGTGTTGATGCTGTTGCCATGACCAGGGGTCACACACTTGGTGCCGGTGCAAGCGCCGACAGGAACTCCCTCAGCACCTGGAGTGGTGCCAGGGCTGGATTCTGAATTTGCAGCCTCAAGCCTGCAAGGCAGGGCCTTGGCCATTTGCTTCTTAACTTGGGGCCCATTTTCCCCTCTGAGTTGAACACTTTTTATTTTGCTTGGTTCGGCCATGTCCTGCGTCAGCGCTTACTCTCGTCATCGACTCAGCGTATAATTAATACTAAAAGAATCCACTTAGAGCCACATAAATGCATGCAATTTTCATTCCTTTTATGGTTACTTGGGACACTTTAAGTTCCATAGATTGCTTTAAGAAATCCTTTTGCCTCTTCCCTATTCCTTTCCCGGGTTCACTTTTAATTTTAATCCATCTGCAGCTCAGTGCCCTGTTTCAGGCATATGATTCTTGGGTGGGGAAGGCTTACCTTGGCTTCATCCTTACTATTTCTGAACATTGACTCAGCGCGTGGGATTGAGTAGAAACTCCTACTGTGTTGTTTTTTAATTAAATATCTCCTACTTGAGGGCTGAGAGAGAGAGAGAGAGAGAGAGAGAGAGAGAGAGAGAGAGAGAGAGAGAGAGAGAGAGAGAGAGAGAGAGAGAGAGGACAGTTATGGCCGGGTGTACCCCTGCCCCGACGCCCTCCCCAGAGGTCTGGGGCCAGAGAGATAGTCCCTTGCCTTGTACATTGCCAGCCCGGGTTCCCTTCACAGCATCCCAGCATTGCATATGGTGGTTCTGAGCACTGCCAGGAGTGATCAATCCCTGAGCACAGAACTCGGACCAAACCTACAGTACTTCCAAGTATATCCCCCACTACAAAAAATAAAAAGTAAGCCCTGATGAGCACCGCTGAGTGGGGGGTCCCCCACCTCCCCCCAAAGACTCATACTTGTTGCATCAAGTTATATGAAGGGAATCTCACGGACAAACCAGTAGCCCGTACACAGGCTGCAGAGATTCCAGTCGCAGTTTGGATAAGGCAGCCCTGGCCGTATCTCCCGAGTCTTGGGTCCTCAATGATACGGTTCTGTGTGTTGACAAGAAGAATCACGTCTTGCCAAAGTCCAGACATCAAATCTGCTGTTTACCCATCATCGCTAATGGCCTGATGCCAAGCTAAAAGTTAATTAATAGAGTAGGCTTTGCTTTTTTAGAAGAAGTCGCCAGGATTTCATCTTTCTGTCCTTTAAGTTCTTCTGCGTAGCTTGGTCATCTATTATCTGGTGGTTACCTAGGGAACCTGCTTGATCTCACTTGGTTTCCAAACAAAGGGGTTACATTCTACCCATCCTCGCTAAAAGATTAGCCTCTCACTGAACTTGTCATGGGCTTCCAAAGTTTCCTACCTGTGACTCCTACACAACAATGGTCCGGCTCCCGGAGTGCTCTGGTTTCAGGTGTCCCGCTGCCACCGTAGCCCAGCGACCAGCCGGCGAGGCCTGCCCCTTCCTTGCTCTTCTTCTCTTTCCGGATCACCTTACCCAGGGCCCTTTACAGTGAACAATGGGGAGGAAAGGAGAGTAACGTGAGTGCACCTAGTGGATTACAAAGGCCCCAGAAAGTAGGTCCTTCCTGTCCTACCCTCCCTGCAGAACTGCAGCCTCAGAAAAATCTACCTGGTAAAAAAGGAGAAAGAAATCGCTTTAGGCTATCCACACCCCAAATGCATAACTCAGCCCCAGAGTTTGAAATCTTTTACTGAACTAAGATTTAAATATGGGAACAACCCTCAGGGAATAATTTAGGAAAGCCTTGAAACCTTCCACTACCCAGTAATAAAAGGACCATCTCATTAATGAACAACTAGTTGCTACGTATTATTTCACCTAATACAGGTGACAATTAACAAGAGCTTGCACTACAAGCATGATTCGAAAATTTTTTTGGCAAATATCTATTTGAATCATCTTGGTATCTTCATTAGTATTAGTTTACAGTGGAAAAAAAACATTTGAAAAAGGATTAAATAATTACTCAGCAGTAGTACTAGCTATGGAAGCTCAATTCCCTTTCAATTTCCTTCATTTCCCCCTCTAGTCTTTGTAAAAATTCTGCAGAGGGGAAGAAAGCAAAATCATGTTCTTTGGAACAAGATAGAGTGAATCAGAAGCCGGCCAAAGTGGCCAGCAATTGATGTGGTTTTCATATGTGGTATGTACACAAGTTGCAGACACCAACCCCCATCACACCCTATTGCTCAGAAATCCCTCCTTCCGAGTCAAAATATCATTTCAAATATTTTTTATGGAGGACCAAATAGGCATACAAAATGAGATATTAAGCATTTGGCTTAGGGATAGTGCTAATTAGCCTTGTTTAAGGACAAGCTGAGATGGTTTCCAAAGAATAGTCATTCCATTTAGTATATCTTTGAGGTATTAAAAGCATCTTCCCCATAGCACAGCGGGTAGGGTGTTTGCCTTGCATGTGGCCAACCCGGGTTCTATTCCCAGCTTCCCCTAGGGTCCCCTGAGCACTGTCAGGAGTAATTCCTGAGTGCAGAGTCAGGAGTAATCTCTGTACATTCGCCGGGTGTGACCCAAAAAGAAAAAAAAAAACAACCAAAAAAGCCATCTCCCTTGTTATTGTGGTTGCGGCCCACCCACTGGTGCTGAGCGACTGCAGTCCACAATCAGAAGTGTTTGTGGAGGGGAGAAAGGGATGTCGGGCGCGGGTTCAAACCCATGGCTTTTCATGTGCTCTGCGCGTGTATGCTGCCTGAACCACATCCTGGACCGTGAAACACTTTATTTTAAACTACAGTGCAGACGTATTAGCCTGCGCACGCTACAGGCATTATTAGAAAGTTCCTGACAAACATCTAGTTAAACCATCTTGGTATCTTCTTAGTATCAGTTTTACAGTGAAAAGAACAGATGAAAATGGATTAAATAATTACTCAACCGTAGTGCTATGAGAGCTCAATTCCTTTTTAGTCATTTAAGAATGATTTTAGCTGGGGCTGGAGCGATAGCACAGCGGGAAGGGCGTTTGCCTTGCACTCGGCCGACCTAGGTTCGATTCCCAGCATCCCATACGGTCCCCCGAGCACTGCCAGGAGTGATTCCTGAGTGCAGAGCCAGGAGTAACCCCTGTGCATCGCCAGGTGTGACCCAAAAAGCAAAAAAAAAAAATGATTTTAGCATTGATCATTTTATCATCCATTTATCATTTAAAGAATTATTAAGTGCTAGGGCTGGAAAGATGGTCCCCCGAGCACTGCCAGGAGTGATTCCTGAACCCAGCACTAGGAATAAGCCTTGAGCACTACTGAGTGTGACCCCCCAAAACAAACAAAACTTAACTACTTACTGTATACAATTGTTAAGCCACAGGAAAAGCAGATTACAAAATAAAACCCCCAGCATTTAAGAAAGTAAATACAATGTCTCTGCTTTAGCATGATAGATTTTGCCATTAACTTACACTGAACTAAGATGAACTATTGATCAGTATTATAAGCTTTCCTTAACTGATACCGCTTAAATAACAGACTGCTAAGCCAACTTCATCAGTCTGCGAAAAATATTATCTCAACATTCTTTTGTTAATCTACTTTCTCTGACTTAGAATTTATCTTCTACATTCAGAATTATACTAAAAGTCTACATAGATTGGAGGCTTTTTCTTTTCTTTTTATTATGTTTCTTCTTGTGCTGGTCTCATGTTTTATGGCCCATGTGATTTGACATTTGGAATATGCCTCTTTTATTACTCAGATCAGGGCTTTAGAAAAGTTTTTTTTTTTTTTCCTTAATATATACTTACAGGTGAAGCAATAGCACAACGGGTAGTGCTTTTGCCTTGTACGAGGCCAACCTGGGTTTGATTCCTCCGTCCCTCTCGGAGACCCTGACAAGCTACCGAGAGTATCCCGCCCACATGGCAGAGCCTGGCAAGCTTCCCGTGGCGTATTCGATATGCCAAAAACAGTAACAACAAGTCTCACAGTGGAGATGTTACTGGTGCCCGCTCGAGCAAATCGATGAACAACGGGATGACAGTGCTACTACTTATGTTTTAGATGGTTAAAACTGGGAATCATTTGATGTGTTTCTCTGTCCATTTAGGTTCATAATAATTGCAATTTATAATATGCAAGTCATGTCTTGAGATCGTGGTGGATACAAAGAAGCAAATGAGAAGCAGGAGTAAGACAATTCCCACGGTACCACACAACTCTGAACACTGCTAGGGATGAGCCCTAGGACAGAGCCAGGAACAGCCCCTGAGCATTGCCTGGTGTGGTGCAACCTCCCCAAATACGTAGAGGAAAATTCTAGAGATCTTGCTCTCAAGGAGTTAGTACGTCATGTGTACTAGCTATCTTCTGATTCTGTGCCTGCCACAGAGGTGGGGGGAGGGCGGGAGAACGCGGTGGGGGTGGTGGGAGGGCCCCTGGGGACATTGGTGGTGGAGAATGGGCACTGGTGGAGGGATGGGTACTTGACCATTGTATGACTGAAACATAATCACGAAACTTTGTAAGTCTGTAATTGTATCTCACGGTGATTCATGACAAAATCTTTTTTTTAAAAAAAATTGGAAAAAAAGTTATCTTCTGCTTCTAAGAATATGTAAAAGCGGCAAGCTAGAACAAGATGTATCTAGTTGAATTAAATATTCATTAATTCTTAAAACTTAGGGCACGAATGAGCAGCACAGCCTTTGTTAGATGTTTATTGCAGCCCGCAGCTTTGAACATCAAAGCACTTTTAGAGGCTGTTTCTTTTTTCACTTATTTGAGCGGGGAGTCGGGGAAGCAAAACATGCATGACCTTGAAAGCAGGCACCACGGATGTTTGGGATTTCTGAGTCATCGGCCCACTCACCGTTGACATCAACAAGCCGATTCTGCTAGGGATGCAGCACTCATTTCGTTTTAGACAATATTTTCAATTTGGTGGATGAGCTAGTTATTAGACCAGCCCAGAAAATCTTGTTTCACAGAATATTCCCCCTCTACAGCCCCCCCCCACCACATATTGCAAATTCTATATATTGTTACGCTAGCTGTGAAAGTCAGCTTCGCTATAACTAAGCCTTTCTGACCAGAGCTAGGAAGGGTTTCTATCCAGTGCTCCCGTCGTTCCCTCAACCAAAACACTCATTATATCATTATATAACAAGTTATGAAAGGTTTTACTAGTCTTTTATATGTGGCACTATATGACTTAAACCTGCGGTGTGGGTGGCACAGGCAGAATTTATTAGGCATTCTAACAATACACTGGAGGGAGAAGTAAATCTGGCCCCGGGAAACTCAGGTAGATTCCAGAAAGATGAGTGCCGGAGGGGCAAAGCTCGGGAGAGAGATTTCGAGATTCAGGGTTGTAAAGGAGGCAGGTGTTCTCAAATTCTTCTAGCTGAGATAAGTAAGGCAGGGGCTCACACGTGTTGAGCACTTAATAATACCCTCATAACCATCTCCTGTCTTGTAGATAATGTGTTGCAAGATGTTAGATTATTTTACAGATGCCCTGTGGGGAACTAAGACTTTGTTAGAAAACCAAGGGTAATTTATGGCTTGGCAAGTGCCTTGGGAAGTGGTTAGTGGGAGAATTCAGCATTGTCAGCATGGGAGAACTCTGCGGCAGCACCAGGGAATAAAGCCCTTGACTGGGAATTCTTCCCTCTTCCCTCTTCCCTTTCCTTTGGGTGGTTGTGATGCGGGAAGGTGGGAGGAGGGTCCCAAGGCTCTGTGTGGCGTTGCTGGCATGCTCTCCTCTCCTGGGTGACCTGGGGTGAGAGCTGGCATGTGTTCAGCTCTAGTGTTCCAGCACATTCTGGCTGTTGAACTAGTCAGGACTCACGCTCCTCGCCATGCTGCAGGCAGTTTTTACTGTGTTCCGTGGGGTTGCACATTTTTAACTCCTGTGCTTACGGCGGCAGAACCTCCTGCCCCTGCGCCAGCCTGTCTTCACCGGGGCCCCCTCCGAGGGAGGTAGGTTGAGTTTCCCTCCCCACCCAAGCAGAGCCCTGGCAGCCGAAAACCTCCAGAACCCAGCCACAGCCATGCTCAAGGTCACTCTCCACGTGCTCCGACGAGCCTCACGCATAAAGGAACCAACAGAGGAACCCAGGTATGCAGGACCCGTGGCTGAGATCTCCAAGCCTGCTCAAATCAGGACTGCTCCTCCTCCACCCAGCTCCCCCATTTTCCAGTAGCTTGGCAGTCACACCCACAAACTGCCCCCAGCGCCATGTAATCCCATCAACAGCCAAGATCCAGAGACTATAAAACAAAACTCTTGGAAGAGAGCGATGCAGAATCTCGCACGGCAGAGCCTGGCAAGTTACTAACCGTGGCATATTTAATATGCCAAAAACTAACAATAATGGGCCTCATTCCCCTGACCCTGAACGCGACAGGGTCGAATGAGATGTTACTGGTGCCCACTCCAGCAAATCGATGCGCAATGGGACTGTGATACAGTGATAGAGTGCTTACACACACCTGGCCATGGAGCCGAGATTGTACACTCTGTGGTCACATCTGGTACAGGGGGTTCTGTCCCAAACAACACTCTTGCCTGCACCAGCTTGGATGGGAGTGATGCCAGGGAGCTAGCTTAGTTCTCGCATCATCGAGGAGTACTCTCACTGAACCATCCCTGACATTTTTTTTTTTAACAATTTACTTTTCCTTTTTGGGTCACACCTGGCGATGCACAGGGGTTACTCCTGGCTCTGCACTCAGGAATTACCCCTGGCCGTGCTCAGGGGACCATATGGGATGTTGGGATTTGAACCTGGGTCGGCCGCATGCAAGGCAAACGCCCTACCCGCTGTGCTATCGCTCCAGCCCCCCATCCCTGACATTTCTAAGGGCTATTCTGAAAAATTAAAAAAAAAATGGGTGGGGGGCACCTGGGCAAGGCTGGGGCTCTTCGTGCAGATCCTGTGCTCCAGCCCTTCGAGCCATCTGCCTGGCTGAGGGCTGTTGTTTCGGAGACGCGGAGTTTCAGGAGCTCCCTAGGTGGGCATTCCTTACCCTCCACCGGTTTCAAGCCCTGGCACAGACGACTCCCACCCACAAGCACCAGGACACGAGGACAGGAATGAGCAGTGCAGTATTTGCAGCAGCAACGCCATCTCCATCTGGCCTCCTGCCACATTTCTGCTACTTCCCGAAGAACTGAGAGAACAAAAGGTGTTGGGCGAAGGAGTGCTCAAGGCCATCTGATAGCCCAACATTTCCCGACCGAGGAAAATGTATCTTCGTTGTGCTTTATTACACATGAAAGTGTCTCATGAGCAGGACCGCAAGGCCCATTTTATTCCATCTGTTTGGTCTCTTTGGGGCTACACAAGGTGGTGCTGAGGCTACTGGGGAGGGATGGTGTCCCCCAGGGAGCCGGAGGGGTGTGGCAGGGATGAGCCCTGACCTTTGCCTGAGAGCGAGCTGACTAGCTGGCTCCATGCCCCAGGAGTCACTGTTTCCCCCTTTTTAAACAGAGGTCTCCCCAGCTGCACTGGGTGAATATCAAGGTGCATTATCCTCAGCAATGGAAAGATTTTGTTTAGCTTCCTAAGGACGTGCCAGCCAATCTTTCAAAGCCGCGGGACCAGCGCTGAGCGTTCCCGTGGCTCCAAATCTTCCACGGGATGTGTTTGTTAGCATTTTGGATTTTAGCCACCCGAACAGGTAGGCACTCGCATTTCACTATTGTTCTAAGATGCAAATCACTGGAGAGCCTGACGTGGAACATATGTTCACATGCTTCTTTGCTGTTTATCTTCTTGAAGAGGTGCCAGTCTAATCCTTTCCCCGTTTCTAAATTGGTTTTCCTACCGTTCAGCTTGAAGAGTTATTTGTTCCCTTTGGACACAGCCTTACTTTTAAAATCAGATGTTTGGCAAATATTTTCTTTCCTGCTCAATAGCCTTTCCTTTCATTTAGTTAACTCTGTGTGTGTGTTTGTGTGTGTGTGTGTGTGTGTGTGTTTCTATTTGTTTTTGGGACACGCCCAGCAATACTCAGGCATTGCTCCTAGCAGTGCTCAGGAACACATGAATGGAATCTGGGTCTCCCTCATGCACAGCATGGGTGCTGGGGTTCGGCCAGAATTTTAATTTCAGCGAAGCCCAAGTCATCATTTCATCTTCCTAGCCCATGTTTTGGGTCATATATAGTATATATAATACACACAGAGACATATATCTGTATGTATGTGCACATACACGCTTTATATGTGTATATATATAATGGTCAAATCCCAGGTGACCTAGATTTTTCTCCTCTACATTCTCTTTAAGAGTTTCATGATTCTGGGGCTGGAGTGATGATAGCACAGCGGGGTAGGGCGTTTGCCTTGCATGCAGCCGAACTGGGTTCGATTCCCAGCATCCCATATGGTCCCCTGAGCACGGCCAGGGGTAATTCCTGAGTGCAGAGCCAGGAGTAACCCCTGTGCATCGCCAGGTGTGACGCAAAAAAAAAAAAAAAGTTTCATGATTCTGGGGCTGGAGTGATGATATCACAGCGGGGTAGGGCATTTGCCTTGCATGCAGCCGAACTGGGTTCGATTCCCAGCATCCCATATGGTCTCCCGAGCACTGCCAGGAGTAATTCCTGGGTGCAGAGCCAGGAGTAACCCCTGTGCATTGCCGGGTGTGACCCAAAAAGCAAAAGAAAAAAAAAAGAGTTTCATGGTTCTGGGGCCAGAGCGAGAGTACATTGGACAGGGCGTTTGCCTTGCACACGGCCGACCCGGGTACGATCATCTCCGACATCCCCAGGAGTGAGTCCTGAGTGCAGAGGCAGGAGGAACCCCTGAGCATCGCTGGGTGTGACCCAAAAAGCCAAAAAAGAAAAAAAGAGTTTCATGGTTTTCTCTTTTACACTGAAGTCAAGCATCCGTCTTGACGGTCTTCCAGGGCCAGGTCCTGAGAAGCGCAGGTTGCAGCCCATGACGTGGGGATGACTTAGCTCCAAGTGCTCCCTGGGGGGGAGAACTCATGCCAGGAGCCCTCGAGCCTCTACTACGGTGTTAAACTCACCGGGGGCGTGCAGAGCCGCAACCCGGCGGCGGCCCCTCGGACCCCCGCCCGCCCGTCCCGGTTCTGCATCTCCTTCAGGAACCGCTCCGGCGTCCCCGGCGCCCCGAGCCAACGGCGCAGGCAGGGACGCGGCGGCGGCGGCGGCGGCGGCGGCGGGGCCGGGCGCGCGCGCGGGGCGGGCGCGGGGCCGCGGGCGGCGGGCGCGGGGCCGCGCGCGCCCCATTGTGCCCCCGGCCCGCCGTGACGTCAGCGCCCCGCCCCGCGCGTGACGCGCGTCGGCCGGTCCCGGCATGCTCCGCGGCGGCCGGCGCTGGGCCGCACAGCGAGTGTTGCAGGAGCCGCCGCCGCCGCCGCCGCCCGGTGCCCGCGCCCGCCCCGCGCCCGCCGCCGCCGCCGCCGCCGCCGCCGCCCGCCCGCGCCCCCGGCCCTCCCGCGAGGGCGCCCCGGCACGGACGCCGCCGGCAGCCTGTCGGCGCCCGCCGCCCTCGTGGTCGCCGTCGCCGTCGTGGTGGTGGTGGTGTCCGCCGTCGCCTGGGCCATGGCCAACTACATCCACGTCCCGCCCGGCGCCCCCGAGGTGCCCAAGCTGGACGTGACGGTGCCCGACCAGGAGGAGCAGCGCTGCCGCGAGGGCGCCCTGCGCCTCCTGCGGCACCTGCGGCCGCACTGGGACCCCCAGGACGTGACCCTGCAGGTAACGCCCGCGCCGGCCCGGGGGTCCCCGCCGCGCCGCCCCGGCACGCCCCCGAAGGTCACTGCCCCCGGCCCGTGCGGGGGCCCGGCGCGGTGCCCGGTGACGCGCCCCCGTGTCCACGGCGCCGCGCGGCCCTGCTCCCGCTGCCCCCGCGCCCCCCCGCCCCAGTCCCCGGGACCCCCGCCGCGCTGCCCACCCGACGGGCGGCTGCCCCCGCGCCCCTGACCCCCCCAGCGCCCGGGACCCCCGCCGCGCTGCCCACCCGACGGGCGGCTGCCCCCGCGCCCCCTGACCGCCCCTCCCCCAGTCCCCGGGACCCCCACACGCGCTGCCCACCCGACGGGGCGGCTGCCCCCGCGCCCCCCCTAGTCCCCGGGCCCCCGCCGCTCTGCCCACCCGACGGGCAGCTGCCCCTGCGCCCCCTGACCCCCCCAAGTCCTCGGACCCTCCCTACCCCCCCCGCAGGTCTCGGGACTGCCCACCCGACGGGGCGGCTGCCCCCCGCGCCCCCTGACCGCCCCCCCCCAAGTCCTTGGACCCTCCCCCTCTCCAGGCAGGTCCCGCTGACCGCCGCACAGCTGCCCCCGCGCCTCCCCCTCCCCGCAGGTCCCCAGACCCGCCCCGTTGCCCCACCGGCCTGGGGGGGCCCCCCGCCCCCGCCCCACCGGCTTCCGAAGGGCTCGTCCTTCCGTGGGACTTGGACGCTGCATTTCGTCCAGGCTTCGGACTCCCCGCCCCCTGCGACCCCCTTCCCCGTCGGGAGCACCAGCGCCCCGAGCCCCCCAGGCCTGCCCCATCCCGAGGCCGTCGGGGGTGGGGGCTGGGGAGGGCAGGCTCCTGTTTTTCTTGAGCCCCCACAGCAGAAATTGGGGAGAAAAAACCAAAATCGATCCGGGAACAAAATTGGGAACCCACTCGCTTCCTAATACACAGTTTTTGATCAGTTAGGACGCTATCTTTAATTTTAATTTTTTTTTTAAAGATTTTTGAGTTTCAGAAACTGCAAAAGGTAAAAAAGAAAAAATAAACCAGACACAAAAAAACAGTCACCTAAAAAACACACAAAACAAACCCCAGCAAAAAAAAAACCCAAGAGGAAAAGAAACTGCTTTTCCCGTGCAAACACATAGTCGGAGTGCTGGGATATTTGGGATTTTTAATCTCAGCAGCAACGGGAAAACCTTCCCCTGAACTTGACACACCAGACATCCACCTTGTCCTTCCTAGTTTCGTTTTTCGGGCAGTGTTGTTCACTGTATTCAGATTCTTCACGAAGTAACCGGGGATAAAAGATGAATAAAACATGAATCGGGCTCCAGGGCCCAGAACTGTTTCTGACACTTGCGTGTTAGTTTCAGTTCTTATTGTCTAGAAGAATTTTAAACACATTTAATGGCCTTAGGAGTTTTGGGGGAAAAAAAAATTGTTACTAAATGAAATTATAAGGGAGTGCTTTTTTGTTAGTCAGTATATGTGTAATTAAAAGGTTTCCCTTAATTAAAGAAAATTAAATTAATTGAAACGTCCAATTGAAACTCCATACTCATTTCGTGTATTATTAACTAATTTGTAGTTTATAACAAAGTCATTTGTATTCTGGCAATTATAAATTAAGCATATTAATTTTAGCCAGTGCTGCTTCCTGGTAACCTCTGGGTCTGGCAAATGTTACTTTTTAAGGAGGGATTATGAAGGTGGGGCTTGGGGGAGGGGGGAATTTGCATTCTTATGACTTTATTTAAAAGGAGTAATAGCTGCCCCTCAAGGGCACTTAAAACCAGGTTTAGAGTTAAGACTTAAAAAGAAATAGTACTATTTAATCTCCTAAACTAGGTGCTTTTTTTTTTTTTTATTGATTAAAGCCAGTAGATAGCTTTAAAAATAGGAGACAGGGTAAGTGTGGTGTAACATGCAATAGCTTCTGATGGTCTAATTGAATGTTATCTTTTCCCTTTGTTGGCACCTTAAAAACCTTTGGACCTGTAATCCAGTCTTTTCTCATTTGTCAGTGAAGGTAAATACCGGGTCTGAGTCTCCAGGAGGGCTGCTAGTCACACCCACCCAAGTTCCAGCGGGGGTCTCCGTCGGACGGCCACAGAGTTGAGTTGAACCAAGGGTTATTGATGGCTCTCCCCTCTCAGCCTGATGTCGTATGGCCACGCTCGGCTCCGACGGTGCCTCAGGATTTCATTAGGAGATCTCAATGGGAGTATTTTCCTGTGTGATTTGCTTTTATTTCCTTTGATGTAGGAAAATAAAAACGCACGCGGCCCCTTTCTGCAGGGGAAGCTGCACTTGGTCACACACTGAAACTCCGGGAGTCACCAGGAGGGTTCTCTTCTGTAAAAAAGAAATAGATTTCTTTTTCTTCAGATGTTTTGTGTGATTTCACATGCGGTAGGGGTGGGGGATCTGTCCTCTGCCACGGGCCATTTGGGTGGCATTTGTCCTGTACAGTGTAGTGGGGGGCTATGGCAGCTGACCGGAAGTGTGACCTTGTGGCACTGAAGCCGTGAAGGGCGGGAAGGTTGGTTGCCTTGATAGCGGCCACCTGGGGTTCGACGCCTGGCATCCTGTATGGTCCCCCAGCCTGAGCACAGAGTCAGGAGTAAGCCCAGAGCATCACTGGGTGAGCCCCCCCACAAAAACCCCCTAACAGACCTAACAGAAGTGTGTGCTAGTCAGGCTCTTGCCCCCAGCTTGGCCCCTGGATGACAGTCCCCTGCCGCCGGTGGCTCCCAGCCCTCCTTTGGAATGACCTTTTCATCTAGTCATAATTTTATCTGACAGTTACTCTTGCTGGGATATGCAGGAAAATCCAGAAGCCAGCAAAAAACAAAATAAAACAAAACAAAACAGAAAAAGCCTATTTCGTTGCTGTTACAGTGTTAGCGGACCTTGTCTTTGACAGTCTTCATGGGCAAGGTCCTTAACCAGGGACGCATGGAATGATAAATTTTATTTTAAATCCAGTTTTCCTAAGTCTAAAGTGACTTGTGTTTGGGGCAGACCCATGGCTGCCTCGCTGCTCCTGCAGGGTGCTCGGGCCCGAAGGCCGTGCCGGATGGAGCCCTCGCAGGCTGGTGGAGCTCCCGGTCCGCCCCGGTTCTGTTTCCTGTGTGCCCAGGATGAGGGAACGTGTGGGTGCGCCATCTCCCAGAATGGAGCCCCTCTGCGGCAGGACTGCCACCGGGGAACTCAGCGCCGGGATTGTTGAGTGACTTAAATTGAATTTGCAGATTACAAATGGCGGATCTGGAGTAGGGGTCAAGGTTCTGAGTAAGATTATTGCGATTAAAGCAGGGAAGCCGTTGGTATGTACAAGGGACTTTTTGTTTGTTTTTTTGAGGCCCCCAAACTGTTTAGGGCCCCCAGGGCCCACTAGTGGCCATCCGTGGTCAGCTGCCAGACAGCGCGGCGCTGGGCCCGGCCGGCTCCTGACAGCAGGCGGTGCCGGGAACCAACTTGGGCCTTGTGCTTGGGACACAGGTGTTCCCGGCCTCTGGGCTCTCACCCTACTCCATAATAAGATTTCTCAGAAATAAAAGCTTTGGCCCAGAAAAGCGTTTTGTTCCCTCTGCCTCACAGTTCTTATGACACTTCTGCCTAAAAAAACCTTGTTTTTTGTCTTTGGGTGACACCTGGCTGTGCTCAGGGGCTTACTCCTGGCGGTACTCGGTGATTGAACCTGAGTCGGCTGCGTGCAAGGCAAACGCCCTACCGGATGTGCTGTTGTTCCGGCTCCGTCCCATCCCAGGACACTTGTCTGTCCTGACGCTTCTTACACCCCCTCCACTAAGAAGACGTAAACCTGGTTTTCCTTCTAAACTAGCTGAAGAACCATTGTTCAGCATGTTCCATCTTTCTTGTGTTCATTGTGTGTGCGGGGTGGGGCTAGTTTTAGGCCACACTGGTGATGCTCAGGGTCCAGCCCTCTGTCCTCTGTCCTCTGCCGAGGACCTGGTGGTGCTTGTGGGGACCATCACAGTGCCCGGGTTTTGAATGGGGTCACAGGCATGTAGAGGAAGCTCTTAACCCCTGTTCTGTCTCTTGGGCTCCGTTGTGTTTCCTGTATCTTGGAGTCTGTGTGGATGATAGCGAAGATTCGAGAGGCAGCGGGGAGGACGACAGCCCCAGTGTGATGCTCGGAGGGAGTACAGGTGGTCTCACTACAGGCTGTCAGCCGGACTCCTTAGCTGTGACATGCTCCGTGCGTCCAGAGGATTGTGGGAATGAAAGAAATCCTCCTGGCAGCTATTATTGCTAGTGAGTCCATATTCTGTATTGGTTTCCCCTGTGAAAAAGCGATTCATACATGTTCTTTCCCCTTTGGAATTCTCAGGGTATGTTATGTTGAGATAAGTCTTCATGTTAGGTTACGCAGCTGTTTTCCTATCTTCCTTCCCTCCCTGTTTGCGGGGGCGGGTATGGGCCATACCTGGCTCTCCACTGGGCCATACTGTGTCTTTATAGGAGTCTTGAGTCTTACAGATACCAGAAGGAAGGGTTTTTTTTTGTTTTTTTTTTGCTTTTTGGGTCACACCCAGCGAAGCTCAGGGGTTACTCCTGGCTCTGCACTCAGGAATTACTCCTGGTGGTGCTTGGGGGACCATATGGGATGCCGGGGATCGAACTCGGGTCCGCCGCGTGCAAGGCAAATGCCCTACCCGCTGTGCTATCTCTCCGGCCCCAGAAGGAAGGGTTATAGTTTTTATTCATCCTGATTTCTTTTGTGTCCGTGGCCGAGTTCGCTGCCTGTTCTCTCTCTCCAGCGTTCTCTTAATCTGGAAGCCGGGACAGAGCGTGTATGGACGAGGCTGGCCCGGAGGGAGGCGGAATGTTCAACAGGCTCCTGCGTCTTAGACTGCGATGTGACCCTCAGGTCGGGAACTGAGTGTGCCCGTTCATTTTTAGATGTGAATAGCAGTGTGTTCCGGACTAAGCAGACCCCTCCTCCCGCCTTTGAAGCCCCGGGAGGCCCCAGGTTCGGGAAAGGGTGGTTCTTGGGATCTCGGTCACGGCCATTTGTTGCCTTTGGCAACTTTGGAAATCTTTATCCGGGGCTTTCTGCTGTAGAAAATAGTACGAAATAGTAAAATTATGAATAGCACAGGTTGTTCCGACATGCCTTCCTCCTCCCTGCTACCTGCTCATTTGTAAGTTGAAATATTCATCTGAAAGAATCACAAGCGCTTCGACTCAGCAATGCTGACGTGTTCATTTACTTTCATTTACTTTTTTCCTAAGAGCCACATCGTTCTGGGAGGGTCAACCTGAGCTGAGCTTGGCAGGAAAGATGTGATTAGCCTGGAACGGGGAAGCGTTCGTTCCTGGCAGAGAAACTGCTCGGACATAGCCGGGCCGAGGGTTTTGGGCCGACAGGAAGTGGGAGTGGTCTTTGGGCCAGGGGGCGGGGGAGACGGAAGCTGTGACCCCCGGGAGGAGCTGGCACTTTCCCTCCAGGCCACCATGGAGGGCCTGGGATGTTTCTTTAAGTAGACAGTCGAGACCTTGGAATCGGGGTGCAAGTGAAAACTTGGGCTGTGGTTTTTTTTTTTTTTTTTGCGAGGGGGGGATGGTCACACCTGGCGATGCACAGGCGATGCACAGGGCTTACTCCTGGCTGTGCACTCAGGAATTACTCCTGGCAGTGCTCAGGGACCATACGGGATGCTGGGAGTCGCACCTGGGTCAGCTGCGTGCAAGGCAGATGCCCTCCCCGCTGTGCTGTCGCTCCAGCCCCGGGCCCGTGGTCGTGAAACTGGTGCCCAGCGCAGTGCCAGGAGGCTAAATCAGTAGCGTGGCCCCGACCACGGCGGCTGGGAGGATGAGTGATGAACACGTGGTCGGGGGGGATGGCTGCGCGGTGGTCGGGTCCCGGTACAGCTGGGGTCAGGCTTCTGTAGATGGACGAAGTCGAGGACAGTTCTGTCCCTCGCCGTGTGTTCCACTCAGCTCGTCTGGGAGGGACATAACTGGAAGAGACTGGTCCGGCCGGTCCAGATGGGCAGTCCGGGGCCCCGGGAGGATGGGGTGGGCAGAGGGGACATGCTGACCTGGGCAGGACTGGCTTTCGCCCTCGGGGGCAGAGGCAGCCGCAGGGCCTTTCGTTCTGTGTTTTGGGGCGAGTGACTAAGGAAGGGGGGGGGATAGGAGCCCTGGGCTTCAGGCCCCAGGGAATCGGGGTTTAATTTCTCGTGGCTGTTTTATAAGGAGTTATCTTTAATGTAGCGCGTGGCTATAAATAGACACACTCTTTTCACGCTGATAAAAGTCATGAGGTGCAAGAAGCCCGGAAAAGTACATGGGACATAAATTACTGTAGATCAGGTCCTGGAGTTTCCCCCGCTCGGGAAAGAGCATCTTGCCAGCACCCGGAGTACCCCCTTGGCCCTGCCTGGAGCAGACGCCTTAACTGACAGTTAAATGAGCAAAATAGAGCATTTTGAATGAGTCTTTTTTTTTTTTTAAACAAGGTGGTACGACTCTGAGAAAATAATATGCTAAGTTCGATTTGTTTAAAAATGGGAGTAGCAGACCCCCTTGGGGCATTGAGGCCCACGGAAAGGGCCCCCCTGAGACTAGGGTCAGCTTCGTCCCCCTGCCGAGAGGTAGACTGTTGTCTCCTGCTGGGGTTCCGTGTTCCGTGTGCTGGAAGGCTCGGCCGTTTGCGTGTAGGTTCGTGTGTGAGACGGGCTCCGTCCACAGGCGCCCGTGAAGCCAGTGTTCCTGAGGGGGCAGAGCACGTGGGCAACGCCGACTCCGGTCCCATGCTCGGCACCGCATCTCGTCTCCCGGGCACCTCTGGGAGGGTCCTCCCAGAGCACCAAGCTAGGAGTAGCTCCCGAGCACCACCGGTGGGGGTCCAGACCCCTTCATTCCGTCCGCCCGCCGAGCTCCTTTGGTTCATTCAGGGAACCCACTCGGAGTGGGTGAGGGGACCCGGCACTTCTACCGTGGGGCCCTGGCTTTGGGGGAAGGGAGCGGGGGCTGTGCCCTGGAGTGAGGTGGGGAGGGGGCGGGCAGGAGCTGCACCAGGGGAGGGCGGGTAGTCACTGCTGTGACCACACAGGGTGGCCCGGGGCGGGGCGCTGTGTGTTTGCAGCCCGCCCTGGCCCCGAGGCTGAGCCGGCCTTTCACTGAGGCTTCCCGAGAGAAGGAGGGAGGAGGAACGGGAGAAAAGCCACAGCCAGAGGGAAGAGCTGTTGCTCCCGAGATAAATAGGAAACCAGACTCAACGGCCTATTGACGGTTGTTGCTGTTTTGTTTCGAGTTCCGGCCCGGCCCACACACGGGCGAGCGGGTGCCCTGGCCTTGGCAGACGGCTCGGCCCCTTTCCTGTGGACCGTCCTTGGGGCTCTGCTCAGCTCCCCCGGGCGTCAGGCGCGCCCTGGCGGGTGGGCACGATGGGGCCGGTCGCGGCGCCCCCAGGGGTTGAGTGCGTGTGGACGGTGCAGGTGCTCCTGGCGTCCGGGAGTGTGTGTGGTCTGGGCTGGGGCCGGTGTCTGTGGGGCCGGGTGGCGGGCCCCGTGCAGCTCTCGAGGCGCCTAGCCCCAGCCTCAAGCCTGCTCTGAGCCGCCGTCCAGGCCCAGGCTCCGGACCCTGAACCAGGCGCCTCGCCCCCAGGCCCGGCTTCCAGCTTCCAGTTTATGGCTGAATATTCAGATACTTGCTTTACTTTAAAAAAATTTTTTTTTGGTTGTGCTGAGGGCTTCACTCCCGGTCCTGGGCCCATCTGGGCTCAGGGGACGCTCCTGGCAGGACTTGGCGGGGGTGGGGGTTTTGTGTGGTGCTGGGAATTCAGCCAGAAGTGGCTGCTTCACCGGGCCACTCCCTCGACCGTCCCTCTGGCTTCTACCCAGGTTTCTAATGCCTGACACTAGTGCCCTTTACATTCAACATTTGAAGTTCAGTTACAAAAAACAAAATAAGTTGGGAGATTTGCCATGATGTAAGTTACGGTCCATTATATTTGTATTTTTAAATTTGCCAAGTCCTTTTTTTTAATGTCGTAGCACGCAAGACCTTGGAAGGATCACCTGTGTTCAGACACGCACGTATGTGTAACTAGCACAGTACAGAGCCGAGAAATAACAGGCAAAAAAATTGTCGAAGTAATTGATAAATTAACACTTGCAAGAGAGTGATGTTCTGGACTGAGGCCGAAGCACATTCAGTTTCGCATTCACAGTGCAGATGGCAGACGGAGAGGCCCTGTGGCATCCAGAGGTTCCTTTCTGTGAAGTGACACTTTAAAATTGGTGTTTCGCGGCTGGAGCGATAGCACAGCAGGGAGGGCATTTGCCTTGCACGCGGCCGACGTGGGTTCGATTCCCAGCATCCCATATGGTCCCCTGAGCACTGCTCAGGAGTAAGTCCTGAGTGCATGAGTCTGAGTGCATCGCCGGGTTGACCCAAAAAGAAAAAAAAAATGGTGTTTGGTTGATTTCCCGTTGCCGGGTCTCCGCGGCTGAGGAGCACTAACCCTTTCCTTCCTTCCCCCCTTCCGTCTCCGGCAGCTCTTCACGGACGGAATCACGAACAAGCTCATCGGCTGCTATGTGGGCAGCACCATGGAGGACGTGGTCCTGGTGCGCATCTACGGCAACAAGACGGAGCTGCTGGTGGACCGCGACGAGGAGGTGAAGAGCTTCCGCGTGCTGCAGGCCCACGGCTGCGCCCCGCAGCTCTACTGCACCTTCAACAACGGGCTCTGCTACGAGTTCATCCAGGGCGAGGCCCTGGACCCCCGGCACGTCTGCAACCCCGACATCTTCAGGTGGGCTCAGCCTCCCGGCCCCGCGGCCCTCTCAGGGCTGGCTCTGGGCTCGGCTCGAGCGACACCGTGTGGACGGGTCGAGCGCGGTGCACGCAGAGGGCCAGGGTGCGGCCCCCCGGGCTCTGCCAGGAGTGTGGCCCTGGGACCAGAGGGAGCAGCCCAGCCTTCCCTGCCGGAGCAGGGCTCCCCGCCCCCGGGACCAGAGCAGGATCCACTGCTTGCCCTGGCGCGGGCCTCGTCGTCAGGTTCTCGCTTACTGGGATTATATTCCATTGTCGTTCTGCATTTGTCATGAGTTAGTGCGGTGTCTGGACTTCTGTGTCAGAGGCCCGTTGGTGGTGCGGGGGCCACGCCCGGCTGTGCTGGGCTCACTCCGGGGCAGCCGGGGGACTGTGTGTCATGCCGGGACTAAACCTGTAACTCAGGTCAACCCCTCTGCCCGTTTGACAGGCACCCTGGCCGCAATCGTGTCTTGTATATTTATGCACAGTCATTTGACTACAATCGCCCTCTTAGTATTCTCCCTTTGTTTCTAAAAACTCTCGTAAACGGGCTTGATTTGAAAACAGGTTATGCATAAGCCAGAAGTCCTCAAATTTTTTTTTTTTTTGCTTTTTTTTGGGTCACACCCGGCAATGCACAGGGGTTACTCCTGGCTCATGCACTCAGGAATTACTCCTGGCAGTGCTCGGGGGACCATACGGGATGCTGGGAATTGAACCCGGGTCAGCCGCGTGCAAGGCAAGCGCCCTACCCGCTGTGCTATTGCTCCAGCCCCCTCAAACATCTTGATTCAAGATCCTTTTATATATATATATATATATATATATATATATATACACACACACACACACACACACACACACACACACATATATATACACACATATATATGTTTTTTGTTTTGTTTTTTTTTGGCTTTTTGGGTCACACCCAGTGGTGCTCAGGGGTTGCTCCTGGCTCTGCACTCAGGAATTACTTCTGGCGGTGCTCGGGAGACCATGTGGGATGCTGGGAATTGAACCCGGGTCGGCCGCGTGCAAGGCAAACTCCCTCCCTGCTATGCTGTCGCTCCAGCCCTTTGTGATCCCTTTATATTTTTTTAGGGGTTATTGAAGGCCGGAGAGATCTCAGGACCGAGACCATGCATTGCCAGGGGATGGCCTCTGCCTGTCACGACACCACAGGGTCCCCAGCAGTGCTGGAACCCAGAAACAAAACCGAAAGATTGTCCAGGACAAAAGAGCTTGTGTCCATGTGAACGATGTTTGTTAGTATTGACTACATTGAAAGTAAGCACGTGCTTAAAATACAAGAGCCAGTGCCCGTTCTCTTGAGTTGTTAGGTGATGACACCCTCGTGTCACCCCACGGGCTCTCAGTGGCCACAGTGCATTGTAGGGGGGCGAGTAAACGAGGGGACGTGGCATCTTGGGGAGTGGTCACACCCTTCCTGTCAGCATCTGGGGTCTTTACCGGTTCTGGATCATAGAGAATCTGAAATTAACACACGGATAAATTGGAATGAGTCAGCAGTTACCTGCTTGAAGCCTGTTCCAAGTAATCCGCAGAGAGGTCTGCTCCGCACGGCTGTCGGCTGTCACTGCCTTCGCTCAGATGCTGTGACGTTATGGGAGCAGCCTGATAAATAGAGTTAGACCTGCTCCTCGGTAGCAAAATTTTCCTTTGGGTTTTCAGGCCTGGGTGTGTGAAAGTGTGTTTATATACTTAAACCGTTGAAAGATTATTTATAAGTCTTTATAATGTTTGAGGAGAACCATTATCACAGGATTAAAATACGTAGATGCATAATATCACCAAAGGAAGAACTGGAGTTGGAGCCAGAGAAAAAAATATATTTGCCCAGGTAATAGAGAAGGCCCGTACCAACTTCCTGGTATCTGGCAGGGAAGGGTCCTAGTTCTAGATGTCAGCGTTCAGAGGGCTTATGAAAAAATACTGCTGATGGCTAATGCCAATTTCCCTGCTCTAGCCATTGTGACTGACTTTGTAACATCTGTACTTTCATGAAATTTGCACTCGTGGCCCCTTTTACCAAGTGTACCAAATTTAAACTTTCACTTGAACTCCAGGGGCAGTGATATATAGTATTAATACAGGCACCTGCACATTTCATTAAAAAATGGAATACTGTTAGAAACCAATTATTAGTACTTCCAATTAAATTCATTTATATTCTTTGATACTGACTTGTAATTAACTGATTCATTGAATTGAACTCCGGCTAAAAGAAGCAGTGGAGGCTGAGAAGCAACCAGCGACGATGCCAGAGTGATCCAGGAAGGAGCAGACAGCGTGAGGGTTGGTAACGCTTGCTGTTGCCAGCTGATTTGTTCCCGTTAGAGTGTAATTATCTTAGGGTGTATGGCAGCGTTTGGTGGTCTTGTTAATATAAAATTAAGGAAAGCTAATTCGGGAAAAGAACATTTTGATTAAGCTAAATTGCCAATTGATTTTATAGATTGTTATATTTTAGTTTCCAAATATTCATGGTAAAATACTTTTAAAAAATTCATTGGTCAAGCAGTTGACTGGCTGGTAATTCTGGAGTCCTTGAGACTAGGAATGCAGATTTGGCACAGTGTGCTTTTCCCTTGGAGAAGGAGTTTCGGGGTAGGCAGGGGAGAGAGTATCGGAAGGAAGACACTTGCCTGCATGCAGCTGCAGTGGCCGTGACCCGAAGCACCTACGGTCCCCTGGGGCCCGCCGGGGCCCCTCCCGAGCACTGAGCCCCTGCGCCCCTCCCCAGCACTGCCCGTGTGCCCCTGCCGTCGCCCAGCCCAGTTTCCTGTGTTGATGGGGAAAAGGATCTCCGGCTGGTACATGCTAACAGTTTTGAATTAGCTAGGTATTCCATTGAGTCATTGTTATTAAATCAGGCTAATGTGCAGGCAACAATGTGGCCTGATTACATTATAGCCTCCGTGAATGTCCATCAGGTTCTCTAGTGCTGTCTCAGTCAGGGACGGCTGCGTGTCCGCACCCACGGTGGGGGAAAGTGCCTGCTTGGGCTGTGAAAGGCAGCTGGGCTACAGTGTGTGTTTGTTCGAGTCTAGGAGAAATAGACAGTGCCTGGTCCGATGTCCACCCTGTGAGGAGCAAAATTTCTTTTGGAAAAAATAAGTAGTGTATACAGAAGACCGGAAAAAGTTTTCAAAAGGAGCGCATAGTTGCCGGCGGTAAACTTGGTACCTGAGGCGGTGTTTCACCTCCGTCACGTTAGTGTGTAAACTTGGTACCTGAGGCGGTGTTTCACCTCCGTCACGTTAGTGTGTGGCCAAGGCACTTGCTCGGCACGGGACTGGCCTGAGGTGGGCTCCCAGCTTTGCCAGGAGAGATTCCCGGGCCAGCGCCAGGAGTGGGCTGGGGGTGTGGCCCCCAGCAAACAAGGGAGATCGCACCAAGTTCGTCCGTAATCCACCGCAGGGAAGTATATGGCGATCTTTCTTATGTGCAGAGCTTTTCTTTGTCAGCCATTGCAGAGACCTTTAGAAAAGTTGAGTGATATTTTGGGCTGGGGGGGGGTGGCCGAAGTGGGGGCACAGCTGTGCGCGTGGAGGCCCAGGCTGGCTCTGTGGCTCCCTGGCCTTGTGGTTTCATGAGCCCCGCGGGGTGTGGCCCTGACACAGGCAAAACAAACCCAATCCAAAGCGCCCCGAGATTGGAAACTGAAAAAAACTCAGATGTTCAGGGGATTTTTTAAAAATCAGGGTATTTTCTAAGCTTGTGTCTTTCGGGGAACGGAATCCTGAAGTTTATTTAATTAAAAACCAGAAAAGGAAATGAAGGGAGGATTGGGGGCTGGAGCGACGGTACAGCAGGTCGGACACTGTCCTACCGCCACCAGCCTGGCTTTGGTCCCTGGCCCCGTCAGTCCCCGAGCACTGCTCAGTGAGCCCTGAGCGCTGTGGGCGAGCCCCCTCCCCTAGAACCGTGAAAACAGGACAAAAAAGGAAAGCTGGACTGGAAACCAGCGACTTACGCTGGTGGCGCCAAGTTGCAAGTGCAGTTAGTGATGTTCTCCTTTGGAGTTGGCAGGGGACTCGGAACTCAGGTGGTGACGTTTCATCCTGTGTTTCTGTCGACTCTCATCTTCAGATACAGTTAGGGCACCGCAGCACGGGCTGACGCGGGGGTTACCGGGAGAGGGTAGTTTTGAATATTGCCTACAGCATGCCGAATGGCTAGTACAAGGCCAAGAGGAAGATCAGTTTAATAGTGCACCTGTCGCGTCAGTGTCTGGAAGTGAAGGAAAGGAGTGGGATGGTGGATTGAGAAACGATTTTCCAATTCAGAAATTTCCTGCAATAGTGCTCTTGGGTTTTTAGGAGCCTCGGAGAGGAGCAGTTAGTATTTGGAATATTCAGGAAAAAGGTCTCTGGAGCTATAGAACTTTCAAACACGGCCTTCCCGGGAATAGAATAGGACTTTAAAGTCCACTTTCCTGGTTGGCGCTAGGGAGAGTCAGTGTTGTTTCACTGGAGCAGCCTTCTGAGAGCGGAATTCCTTATTCCACTCCGTCAGTCTTCTGTAGTGAAAACCCTGAGTTCTGCTGGCAAAAGTCAGACATCGTTGACTTTCTCTGTAGTTGTTCGTGTTAGGGCCTCTGATTTGCGGCCCTGTGAGCGATGGCTTCAGGATTCCCTCCCCTCGCCAGAGCGCCTTCTTCCCCCAGAGGCCACGCCTGCCAACCCCTCACCCCCCAGACTCAGTTCTGTGAACGGGCTGCCCCGTGCCGTTGCCTAGGCCTTCTGTTGCCGCCTTCCCGTGTCAGTTCCGAGGAGAATTCTGCATCTTCCCCTCACCTTTGCCTTGACTCTGCACAGTGCCTCCATTCCCTCCGTATGGCAGACCAAAGTGCATGATTTTGTCCTTTTTTTAATAGCTGCTTAGTATTCCATTGTGCATATATGCCACAACTTTTGGTAATCTGTATTTATTTATTTTGCTTTTTGGGTCACTCCTGGCGATGCACAGGGGTTCCTCCTGGCTTTGCACTCAGGAATTACTCCTGGCGGTGCTCAGGGGACCCTATGGGATGCTGGGAATCGAACCTGGGTTGGCTGCTTGCAAGGCAGACGCCCTCCCTGCTGTGCTATCACTCCAGTTGCCGTAATATTTAATTTTTAAAGGTTATTTTCCTACATAAAACCATAATTAGTGATTTTTTTAAAACACGCTGTTACCTTATTGAAGAAATTTGAGTTTATGTAAAACTTTGCTAATAAGCCATTGTGCTCTAAGTACTTTTCAGAATCTTGTGACCATTTTATTTAGTTTTTTTGTTGTTGTTTAGTTGGAAACATATAAAAATTTTACCATTGTGTAAATGGTAACTGGCTGGAGCAATAGGACAGTGAGTAAGGCATTACCTTGCACGTGCTCAGCCCAGGTTCGGTCCTTTGTATGGTCCGCTTAACCTTCCAGGAGTAAGCCCTGAGCACTTCCGGGTGTCGTTCCCACGCCAGATTTTTAAAAACCATCTTTATTAATCAGAATCAGAAGAAATTGAGTCACCATGACTTACAGTACTACTAGTGAAACACTTCAGCGTCTAATATCGTAACCTTAATCAGTTTTTAAGTTTGTTCTTTTGTAATGTCAAACTGTTGTCTCTGTTCTGTATCCAAACTCCACAATTCTTTTCACCTTGCAAGACTATATTAAAAAGAAGGTTCTCAAGGCAGCAAATAGTGTTCCTAGTCGGGTTTTAGACGTACAGTCTCCCAGCCCCGGTCCCCCTGCCAGTATTCCAGGTTCTGCCCCCACCAGTGGCCCCGTCTGGCTGTTGGAAGTTTGCAAGACTCAGATTTGAGATGAGATTTGATCTCAGATTTGAGATTTGGAGACCGGGTCCGAGATCTCTTCTCGCCCTGCTTGGCAGGTGATTGCCCTTTCTCAAGGTTGATGAATGTGCATGCTTGCATAAACTGTGTTTTGCCTTTGAGCCAGCAATGGACATTCGGGGTTTGCTCGTGCCCCTGCTGTCGTGTCCCTGGTGTGCAGAGACCCTTGTGGGAAGGTGCTTCCCGTGCTTCCTCTCACGGGCTGGCTGGCTGGGCCAAAGTCCATCGCGTTTCTCCCTTCCCTTTTCTTTTCCTGTTTGTTTTCAATTGAGAAATCAAATTTGATTTTACAGTACAGAGTGCTTTTTATTCTCTCGGCTGTTAGCCGGATGTGGAATTGCTGGGTCCTGTGATGATTCCGTTCTTGGGGGGGAGCTGCCATGCTGTTTTGTTTTTTTTCCTGGTGGGTGTATTCCTGCTGTGGCTCTCGGACCCTGCATGATGCATGTTTAGGAGATGACTTGCTTTCGTTTGGGATGTTCTGCCCGTTGCTTTGTCACCTGTGTTCATTTAATGCTTCTGTGGTATGTGGTAGGACGTGGTGTGGACGGGAAGTTAATTTTCAGATTCATTGTTTATGAACGTGAATGCAGACAGTTGTTACCTAACGTCAGTTTTGGGGTAGTTGACACACGGCAGTGCTCAGGGACTGAGTGCTCAGGAGGGACTCCCGGGCAGTGCTTCAGGGGTCATGTGTGGTGTTGGGATTTGAACCGGATTGGCAGGATGTAAGGCCAGTGCCTTAACCCTGGTACTTACTATCTCTCTGATCCTCAGACTAATTGAGTAATTAAGATTTTTGTTTGACCTTCATGGGCATCATTGTATCACTGTATCACTTGTCATCCCGTTGTTCATCAATTTACTCAAGCGGGTGCCAGTAACGTCTCCATTTGCCCCAGCCCTGAGGTTTTAGCAGCCTCTCCTTAGTTGTCTTTCCCAATGATTGGAGGCTCTTTCGGGGTCAGGGGAATGAGACCTGTTATTGTTACTGTTTTTGGCATATCGAATATGCCACGGGGAGTTTGCCGGGCTCTGCTGTGCGGGCGGGATGCTCGGTAGCTTGCCAGGCTCTCCGAGAGGCATATATATTTATTTCCCTCTATGATGATGTGTCCAGGAATATGTTCACTCATGCGTGAGGCTTGGCCCGAGCGTGTGGAAAGTGACCTGGAGCGTGGTGGTGGGGTAGTGGAGGTCGGCTGCCGGGGCTGGGTTTCCTGGGGCGGGGAGGACTCTCACCCACCCCCTCTGGGGCGCCCTGAGTGAAACAGCCTGGGGCGGAGTCCAGTGGCCCGGCTCTGGGGGCCTCAGTTTTATGCTCCCTTCTGGGAGAGGCGGCCGTGAGTGCTGGAGGGTGGCTGGAGGGTGGCCGATCTTAGATGAGAATAAATTGGAAAGAGCACTTAAATTAGGTAGTAGCCAGGAGTTTTGTTTCTCTTTTAAGAAAAGGGCCTGAGGTACGTGTAGTAAGGATCTGCTTAGATTCACACTGTAGAGACTGCACGGAGTGCAGGTGGAACGGGCCTCCTCCTGTGCCGTGCGCCGTGGGAGAGGCTGAGGCTGCTGCAGCGCCTTGGGCTCGGCTCCTCGTGCCCCAGTCGCCAGCTCCCGGCGGGGAAGTGTCGCGGGCCCCTCGCTGCTCACGGCCTGTGACAGCGCTGCAGTCCTGTCCGTCACGTTCCCCTCAGCCTGGGAGCACGAGGCGTGCAGCTGCTGTCCTTGTGCGTGTCGGACTGCAGTTTGGATTTTGTGAATCGGGGTGTCGTGCCCTTGGGGGCAAGGCTGGCTAAAGGGCATCGTTGTTGGTTTCTTTCCCGAGTCTCTGTGGAAGGACGCACTGTTCCTTTGACAGGGGCCCCTTGAGTTACACGGTTCGAGCCTTCCCTCCTCTCAGAACACACACTATTAGAAATAGTTCTCACAGGGCTAAAATCTGTCACAGGAATTTACACGTGTGTGTGTACTCTGCTTGTATGTAATGCGTGCCCACGTGTGTACATGCGTTTGCATAAGAAAGGAGTTTCTTACGCTTTTGCGACACCTGATTCTTTTTCATGAAGTTTCCTGGTGTTTACAGCGCCAGTACCTTATGTTCACCGGGGCTGTATACATATTTAAAAGATTGGCATAAAAATAGACTTCTCGGGGCTAGAGTTCCGCGGACAGGGCGCTCACCTCAGACCAGCCCCCGCTCCGTCCCTGTGCCTCAGGGGTCCCAGGAGCACCATCAGGAGGGAGGCGAGGAAGGCGTGCGCACAGCTGGGCTCAGCCCCCGCTGGAAACCAAAACCAAGACCAAGAAATACTTTTTTCTATTTCTGTAGACATGAATATGTGGTCCCGGGGAGGACACCCTCACCATACTTCCCTGTTCAGCTGTTGCAGATTCCATGGCAGTGGTTTTTGCAAAACACATGGGTACAACCATGATATGAAACTTAAAAAATTGTTCCAGTTGTATGTAGAGTTTATTGCCAAACTATGGTACTGTGACGAAAGGCAGTTTTCGGATTAAAGACAATGGTGCGATGATTATGTGGCAAAGGTGCTGTCTGTCAGAGGCCCTGAAACTATTCTTTGGAGAACATAGGTTAGGTTGGTAGCGCTCGGAGAGGCACCAGTTAGAAGCTTTATAGGTTGTCAGTTACTCTTTAGTCTTTATTAAGTGATATTTCTGCCTAGCTCTTTCCTTAGCATTTGCTGGGCTGGGTTTTGCATAATTACAGATAAAAATAGCACAGGCGCGAGTGTACGCGACTCTGAAAGTTGGTTCTGTTGTTGCAGTAATACTGAAAGTCAGAAAATGCTAATATTGGGAGAACCCGTTTCTAACACACTTACAGAAATGAGCTCAGAAACTTTTTCTCCTCTCAGTTACCTTTCAAGCCTTGCAGCTTTTTGTCCTTTGATCGGCGGCTCGGGGTGAAAAAGACAGTGCAGGGGCTGGAGCAATAGCACAGCGGGTAGGGTGTTTGCCTTGCACACAGCCGACCCAGGTTCGATTCCCAGCATCCCATATGGTCCCCTGAGCACCGCCAGGAGTCATTTCTGAGTGCAGAGCCAGGAGTAACCCCTGTGCATCACCGGGTGTGACCCAAAAAGAGAAAAAAGAAAAAGTGCAGTTGCGCTGTCCTTGGAGGCCCAGTGTCAGGTCTTGAGGCCGGAAGCGCGCATCGGACTGCTGCTCCCAGACCGTGTGTGTGGTGAGCGCCTCTCGGCTGAAACCCAGGCTTCCAGGACGGTTGCTTTCCTGGTGAGAGTTGACTTGCCAGATTGTTCTGAGTCTTCTCTCGGGTCAAAATGAAATTGTGTTATTAAACGCATAACAGGTCATTTAGTTTTACTTACGTGTATATGTGATGCCTTTTATGCTGTTTCGTTTTCCAACAGGCTAATAGCACGTCAGCTTGCTAAAATCCACGCTATCCACGCACACAATGGCTGGATTCCCAAATCTAATCTGTGGCTGAAAATGAGAAAATATTTCTCTCTCATTCCCACAGGATTTACAGATGAAGCCATTAATAAAAGGTAGGATTGCTTTCTTTGTTTTGTGACTGTTTTGGGGCCACAGCTCGCTGTTCTGAGGGCTTATCCTGGCTCTGTGAATGTGGGGCTCACTCCTGGCGTAGCTGGGGAAGCGTGTTTGCTGGGGGTGGCTCCTGGCAGTGCCGCTCACTGTGGGACATGTGGCCAACCCTTGGAGCTCTCTTCCAGGGAGGAACTGGAACCCTGGAGGAGAGTGATGCTGTGGAAAAGTGGAGATGCAACGTGAATAACAAAAAACCAAGCAAAGAAAATAACCAAAAAACGGCAAAAATACCAGTTCCAATATCCAACCCAAAATATATACAGATCCCCCCACAGAACACACGCAAAAATTATTAAAAGTATTTTTATATATTCTGTCCTTTATTATGATTGTCATAATCATATAATCCCTTTTTTGAATCCTGTGAATTCTGCTCAACGTGTGTGTGTGTGTGTGTGTGTGTATAATCACGAACTCAGTACCTCATGCATCTTCCACTGGCAACACTTCCCTGCCTCCCTCGCAATGTGCTCTTAGGGTGGTTTCTTGAGTAGTCGCACCATTTGGAACAGAGCTTAAAGGATTGCTTGTCACGTGCTGTCTGTAAAGAAAGTAACACCTGAGTCTGTGGATCGTTGAAGTTTAGTAACCGAGAACATTGCAAACGCAGAAGTGAGGGGTGACTTGGAAGATTGAGAGCAAGAATACAAACACAGCTCGAGCGTCGCGGGAAGACGAGAGAGCAGACAGCAGTGTGTGAGCCTGGCACTGCTCCATCTGTTCCTAGCCGCCTTTTTCTATCATGATTTATTTTATTTTATTTTATATAATTTAGTAAGGAATAATAATTTCTTACTAGACTTTAAAAATGTTTATTCCGCTAAGTAGTGATCTGGGGAGACGGGAGAAGGGGAGTGCCATTGCGAGGTGCCAGCAAACCAGGCGGCAAAGTGCGTCTCCTGGCGGCCTGAGGCAGGGTCTGGGAGACCCCTGGGGCAGGGCGGAGGGCGGCGGGGCTGGTTCCCGAGGCTGGGCGCTGGGGTGCGGCGCCCCTGCGTGCAGAGCCTGGCCGTGGCAGCTCTGTGGACCGGGTTTCCTGCCGGGCCCTTCCTGCACCTTGCTTACGCGAGGCGGGGACCACGGCCCCCCAGGGCCCCAGGACCCCAGGACCGCCTCTGTCTCCACACGCAGCCTCTGGAGCCGTCCTCAGTGGCTTTAGCCTGGAACCTAGAACCTGGGGCGCATCTGCCGCTGTCCCACACACGTCCAGCAGCTCGCTTGGGGAGTGCAGGGGGGCAGCGTCCCAGAGAGGCCCCGCCCAACCCTCCTGGGCTGCTCAGCCCAGCTTAGCCCGCAGAGGACCCCGGGCCTTGTGGAATCGGCTTAGTACAAAGAGGGCACAGGAGACAGCGCTGCCGGCTGGGATGCAGGCTGGGATGCAGGCGCGTTGGAGCCACGCCCCCTGCCCCGCCCCCAGCCTCGCCTCCTGGAGGCCGGCTAAGGATGGAGAAGGTAGCGTCTTACGCCACATTTTCTTAGCACGTGTTTATGGGGACACATAGCGAGGGCTAAGTGATCAGTGGGCAGTATCTATTGACTTTGAAACGTGAATGTAGCTCACTTAGACTACTTTTACCTCGTATAGGCTTAAAATAGATTAATTCTTTAAATGGATTGTCTTTGTTTAACTATGAATCACCTGCCCTATTTTATCATGTTCTTCTTTTTATCATGTCCTTTATGTCTTGGTTTCCCCGTCTGTAACACGAGATTATTAAGAAATCAGCGTAGCGCTTCCTAGTGTGAGCGTTAGCAATGTCGCCGTCCCTTCCAGCTTTATAGGCTACAGTACAGCTTCATTTAACTGTTCATTTTCCTTTCATTCATTTTCTGTTGTAAAGATTCTTATTCCAATTTTTAAATAAGTGATCTGCTGAGTGTGCAATATGATGAGGTAACATACTATAAAAGTCAATTTTACAGCTTAATGGCTGAATAAATAGTGCTCCTACGTTTAAAAAATGGATTTTATTCTTTAATCAGACTTGAAAAAGTGTCACTAATAAGCTGTAACTTTTTTTTACAACTGAAAGGTTCCTAAGTGACATACCAAGCTCTCAGATTCTTCAGGAGGAGATGACTTGGATGATAGAGTATCTTTCCAAACTGGGCTCACCTGTTGTACTTTGCCATAATGATCTGTTGTGTAAGAATATAATCTACAATGGGAAACAAGGTAGGTGTTTGACCTTATTAATGGACTAAGTGGATTCCTGTTATGTTTTTAGTGGTCCTTTGATCTTTGCATCAGTGAAAATAATTGAAATGCATGGAATAAAAACTCGTACCAAATCTGTAAGGATCTTTTGGGTTATGAAGCTTTGGTAACTGTGCTGAACTTTGAATACACATGTCTTTATCTTTGTAGAAGATGCATTTCTTAAAATCGGTTTGTTACATTTAAGACAATTTTTTGGGTCTTGATAAGACATTAAAAAATAGTAAAAAGGATATTTTGACAGTGAATTTAACTCTGAAGTGTATTTGGTAATTCATGGTTTGAAAATGTATCTGCTTAGTAAGGTTACTGAGAAACCAACTGGCATTTCGCTGCTTCCTAAGTGAAGCTCTTTCCTCTGTAGTGGGAAGCGTAACCGCCTTAGGGTAAGCTTGCCTCCAGTCTCCTGTTTCCTGACTGTTCCGCCGAGTTGCTAGGCACTTGGATGGTCAGGAGAGAGTCTTGCTGGAGAAATGTCCTTGTGTTCCGAAACTGATCCCTGCCAGAGCAGCAAGGAGGGAGCTGTGGGAAATGCTGTTTTTAACACTTGAGGTAGACAGCGATATATTTTCTTGAAATTTTTTTGCGAGTATATCTTGCTGTGTTCACGTTTAAGAAACACTTGTTTGTATTACTGAAATAAAGTGGTTTGAGGTTTGGTTGCTAGTGATAGATGTCCTTCAATGCTGAATTGATGTTTAAAAGTAAAATTTTGGTTGAAGGATTAGTACTAGTCCAAAAAATGGATTCAAAATGGAAGATATTGTGTTTTACAGGAAACCAGTTTTGAAGAGTGATTCTAGTCAGAATATCATTACTGTTTTGAACATGCTTTTAGTTTCCTAAAATTTTGGTTAAATGGTCATAGTTATCATAAGTCTCTGTTTATGACCTTCTTCCTAAGTCAAGACCTCTCAGATGCTAAGGTTAATGTTTGTAACTGGCTGTAACTTGGAAAAAGCCAACCAGAGAACACTGTCAAGGATAGTAAAGAATGAATCACAGATTTTCAAAAATATGTTTAAGTGATTTTGACATTTCATACTTTAATGTTCAGTAGACTTCAAAAAATACACTGAGCTAACACTTTGGGTGGAGTGATCTACTTGATAATGTCCTTTAGTTTATGACTGCTTATCATATGTGATTGTCACAATGTGTATGTTCTTTATTACAGCGCTGGTAACCAAATCTCAATGCCATTTCTGAAACAGTTCTAGTTATCCATCAGAGCGATGTTAGTAGTTTCTAAGTTCAGTTCAAGATCATTAACACGGTTTAAAATGGTGGGATTTCAAGGGAGGGGACTCATCTTGCCTTGGAAGTGGATACTCAGCTTTATTTTTAACTGCAAGTTAATCAGAAAGTCGTTTATTTCCTTTGAAATATATTTTAACTTTTCATACATTTATTTTATAAGTTTATTTTGCATATTCATTTCATGGTGCAAACTTGTTTATAAAACTAAAAGACAAGGGACCAAAAAAATCAGATTACTTTGTCTTAAGTTGAAATACATTTTTATTTTTTCATTTAATCAATTGCATATCTAAACTCAGTAATACAAAAATTTCTCATATTCGTAAATAAAGATTTTGTTTTCTTTGACTTTAGGAATTCAAGATTGCCATGATGTTTATTTTTAAGTTAGCTAAATCATATTTCTATTGTTTTATAGTGTTCTTTAGGGTGACTAGTTTTGGACCCTGTGGCCATCTTTGAAAAAACAAAAATCTTTTTCTGGTGCCAGGGATCAAACCTAGACCCTCACACAGTGACGCCAAGGGCTTGCCACTGAGCCGCACCCGCCCAGCCCCGAGACGCTTATGTGGTTGGTTGATACGTGAGCACCAAGAAATGGGTTTGAATGCTATTCAGGTTTCATCTGAAATTGGTGAACGTGTTACAGGAAACTTTGTTTTAAAGTGACTAAACTATTATTTATGAAAATATGTCTGTCTTTAGCCATAAGGAGAAGATACCTTAACTCTTAAATTTTAAGGTTATATTTAAATCAACTTTAATGCATGAGACTGATATTTTGGAACTCAATGCATTTGAGAAATAGAATAACATTAGCATTTTACTTATGGCAGCAATTTCAAGAAATAGCATTAAAATCAGAAATGACGGGCTGCAAAGTTCTTAAGTGGTTGTCCTGTTAAAACAAGTAACAGCCAAATTGAGTCTTGAAGTTAAAATAATTTATGCATAGAATAAATGATTAAGCTGAATAAAATATTTATAAAGATGTTTGGTTTGACTCTTTAGGTCAGTCTTAGGATTTGATCCCATACATGTGTGAGATGTAAATAATATATATGTATCCATGTGTGTACATACGTAATAAGATGGAAACCGAGGGATTGGTCTTGATGCCAACTCACTCTCTCTGTGGTATGTCTCCCAGACCTTCATTTCTCAGAGCACAAAGTTCATTTACATTTTGTGAACTTGGCTGAATGATTTTGAATCATTTTGATGTCTCTGCATAAAATCCTTAACCATAGAAACGTAGATTTTGTATATTTTGACTAGATTAAAACTATCTAAGTAACTAATTAGAGCATGTGTGTTAAAGCCTAGTTACACCCAGGAGAAGTCAGAAAGGACAGATTCTGGATTAAATTCCTGCTTAATCATGTGGAAGTAAGTGGTGTTAGATAAGGCATGTATCTCTATTAAGTCTTAATATTTGATTCGTGATTATCTGCACCAGAACCACTTTGGAAAAATGAAGTTTTCTTGGCCCAGATAAACGTCGAAGAGCAGCTATGTAAGAATTACTGTAGATGCTCCGGGATCTGCTCTCTTCCCAGAGTTCCTGATACCAGTGTTGTTCTTTGATGGACTAGAGCTTTCGTTTGCTTTATTTATAACGTAGAGTTACTGTCCTCTGCGCAGATGATTCTTAGTAAGAATTGGATGACACTTACCAAGTATACTGGGCTAGGAATTTAGCAACTTACAGTACACTCCTTACCAGGAAAGGAGTTGGCTGATTTTTCTAGAAGGGGATGGACAGTCATTTTTTTAGGCTTTCACTTTGTTGTCTTTGTTGCAATATTCACCTCTGACGAACATAGCCATGCACATAGAAAGATGTGTGGCTCTGTTCCAGTAAAACTGTATTTACAAAATTGGGCTGTAGTTTTGTAAATAAAAAGAATTTGACCTGAGCTTACATAGTTTGCCAAAGCCCGTGTTACGTTTCTCAGTGGCATTTTACAAACTGTACTGACCTGAAAAATGTTAAAAATGCTTGCTCTGAGACAGATGAACCACGTCCTATAGCTAGTTATGGCTCAGAGGTGTGATGGGACAATCGAGTTTGTTTTCAAGTGCCTCATTCATATTGTCTTAACTCTAACTTGGGTGAAATGTAGTCAAAATGTGTGTGTGTGTGTGTGTGTGTGTGTGTGTGTGTGTGCGTGTGCATGTGTGCATGTGTGCTCATTATGTACATGCTCACGAGGGCTCTGAGCACCCTACGGTTCTGGCATTTTCACCTGCCAATGTTTCAGGAACTGGTAGGCATCACAGGAAGAACACGGCCTCTACCTGTTCTCACCATGTCAGTTGACAGGACTCAGGAATGTGGGAGAAGAGTGAGCTTCCTTTCTGCAGTTGATGTAGCTGTCAAGAGTTTTGAACAGTTAGTCAGTGCCAGGAATTAGGTGGTTGGTAAACAGCGGCCATTCCTTGCCTTCAGTGAAATGACTTCTCCACAGGTAAGAAAAGAATGCTTAATGATACGATGATAAACTGTCATGTAAGGAAACCAGAGCAGTGGTTTTGTTCCAGAGCTGTTAGAGAAGACTTATCAGTCATCTTTTAAGCTTATTAATAATTATTTTTAAGATTGTATCACGTAGAACAAATTGTGATACCACTTATTGGCTGATTTCAGATCTCATTTTAATCTCCACTAGTCCATTAACTGTGACATGCCTGGTAATTACTAGAGCTTTTTGTGTATTGTCTCATGTTGATGCTGTCAGGTTTATTAGTGGCTGTTTCTCTTCTCTATTCATAAAACCTCTTAAAGCTCTGGTATACAGCATTACATTGGAAAAATGACAATCATTATTTCTCTGTCAGCAAATGGTCAGATGTTGATTTGCAGCTATTAAAGAATATAAATGAATGGAAGAGAAAAAAAAAACGCCTTTTCTGGGAATTGTAGAGAATGCACTTGCTTTTCTTTCACATAATATAAATGAAAAGGGGCCGGCCACTGTCCTCAGCCACTTGACTGTCTCCGAGACACATGCATTCGATTATTATTCATGAAAAGGCATTTTTGTGGTGGTTAACAATATTTTAATGACTTAAGAATTTTCTTGACTTTTGAAAAAATTTCTGAAGTAACTATAAACTGATGTTGTGTTTTCCCGGATGGGGCTTTTACAAGGATCACTTGATCCTGATTTTAATTTGTGCTGTGGATTACTCGTTACCGTAAAAGAAACAATCCCTAAGTCAGCCGAGCACATAAATGCACCATAAAGTCCTGAACTGTTAAATGGGTTGATCTGTGCTAGTTACTATTTTGGTGTTATTTTTCCTTTATTCATACAGCGAGAGCCACTTCTGTTCTGTGGCCCCGCGTAGGAATGCCAGAAGCGCGAGCCCTCGTAGTCTTTCCTCCCACCCCCTTCCACACGTAAACGTCATCCCGAGGGTCATCCTCGAGGTTTGGTCTCCGCAGAGCCACTTACCTCTCCTAGGAGGGCGTGGGGATGGCTCGGCCACAGTTGCACTGTGTGGATGCCCCGTGCAGATAGAGGGACCCCCGGCCCCGGGGGGCCAAGGCCCCGCAGGGGAGGAGCCCTTTACGCTACGTCTCAGGCGAAGCTCACGAGTGCGGGCCCCGGGGCATCTCCCAGACGAGAACCCCCACTTTGCCCGTCTACTCTGGAGAGCATTATGCTTGCTTTTGCCCTTGTTTTCCTGCCGTAGTGACCTAGAGCCACAGAGCAAGTAGACGTACATACACACTCCTTACACTACTCTTTTTGCTTTATATTTTTACCCCTTTTATCACAAAACAGAAATTTGAACAAAAGGATCAGGCAGATTATAAAGACTTAGTTAACTTTTTTGTTTTAAAACTTCACCATTTGATAGACTGTTTTTAGCTGTTCTGGGATTTCAGCGGACTACTTAAGTTAGTATATGAATTTTGTCACTGTAAAGATATATAAGAAAAGAAAATCAGCTTTTGAAAGACATAGTTTTACCGATCACATGCTTTACTCGTTCTGAGCTAGTCAGTGTGTTAGTATAGAGAAAGTCCCAAGTTCGCTTCCCAGGTTCTCAGTGTGGGAGGCACTCTGCCTTTCAGAAGCCAAGCACCCAGTGAGAGTCTGGACAGTGAGAAGCCTCCCTAGACAGCGCACACACACACACATTTCTCTGCAAAATGTTACGAGGTCAGTCTTTTCTCTGTACCTCTCAAGTTCTAACTAGAAACTCATGTCTTAAATGATTATGCCATATAAATTCGAAATATGATAGTTAACGCCATAGAAATCAATCGCGTGTGAATAGTATGTGGTTTTTCTTCCAAGCAATTGGACATGTTAGAAATCAGAAGTTAAATTTGTAAAAGAAAAAAAATATGTGCAGTGTACCTTCTGTCGCTAGAAAGCACGTCGAGTAATTTGATTTTTCTGGCCCCCGAGGTCAAGTTGACTGAAGGCCTCTCTGATTTCACCTGATTGCAGAAGATTAAATCTAAGGTTGAGTTCCACTTGGTTTGCGTAGTTTGAAAAAAAGCAAGTTAATGCAGACTTAAATTTTTTTTTTTCCTTTTAAGCTTCTTTGTGTCTTGTAAAATGTGAGTTTGCCCAATTCTCTTCGTCTGCCACAGATTAGGTATGCCATTGTAGCCGCCTGGGCGGCGCACCGTGCCTCTTAAACGCCCTGGCGGGAGCTTTCTCCAACACTTGTTCACTTGCACGGAGCCTGGTAACAGCCTCATCTGTATCTTGTTAGCTTCGTTTCCTTATTCTTAAATTGCATTGTTTGTAAGCAACCTAGCATTTAAAGATAAAGCCTAGCTTTAATGAATTAATGCTACTACAGAAAAGTCGTTGCTAAGATTTCCGTACTGAGACAGATTTTAACTTTCGTTAGAATTGATTTATGCTTTATTTAAATCGTATTTACTGTACAAGCAGGCATCTTTCACCTGCCATGTTAACTGTAGTTGCCAAATTCTAAAGATAATTTTGAAAATTGAAAATGGCAGCTTTTTTTTTTTCTTTTCTTTTTTAATATGCCAAAAAGTTAAGCTTCAGGACTGGGCTGTGTATTTTTATTGGCATGTTAACAGTCATGAGCTCTACAAGGATTTGTGTTTAAAGCGCTCTAGCAATCAACAGCTACAATGTAAAAAGTCGTGCCGGGCCATGGTGTGGCGGGCTCCGCTGCACAGCTTCTGAGTGCACGTTGGGTCCTGGTTCCGAGCAGCGGCTCGTCTGCTGGCCGCTGTGTTCAGCCTCTCACCTCCTGGCGTTTGTTCAGAGACTCCTCATCTTCTTCCACTCTCGTTTTTTTTTTTTTCTCTCCTAAAAGTAATACTTATAGTAAAGAATTTTAAAAGATAGCAACATAAGCGAAAAAGGTCACTTGTCTATCACCTGTTTGTAATGAAATCACTTCAAGCATTTTGTTTAGATTTTATTTCCATCCCGCCCCCAGCTCCGGTGCACTGTATGTCCCTCCCCCCCAGTATTTTAATTCTGATCAGCCTTTGTTACAGAGCATCGGTAATTCCTCTGTTTGTTAAATAGTTTTTGAGAAAAAGGGATTTTTTTTTTTTTTTTATGACTGCAAATTGGCCATTCTAGTTGGTCTTTGTGGTTTCTTTTCCAAGAAAAATAGGAACACGTTTTGGATGTCTGTTTTCCCGTAATGCTGATTTGGATAAAACAGACTCTGTTTCCCTGTTCTGCATTTTAGTCAAGTGATTTGGCTAACTTTAGATTTTCTATGGATGGTTTTTGTGACTTCAGGGATATAGTATTATGGTTTCATTGCAGTCAACATTTTTTTTTAAAAAAACCCTTTATTTTGTCAATATGCATATATTGATAACTGGGTTTGCTCCTTTCTCATTGTATTCTAGACTGTTTACATAATTTTAGAATTATATATTGAATGTAGCTGTCTTTTTTTTTTTTTTGCTTCTATGTAAAATATACATGCCGTGAGCTTTTACTTTTTTCCCTTTTTGGTGTGATTTTGAATATGGTCAACTATAGCACCAAATTAAACATACTAATGTATATCAAGGCATCATAACTCAAAGGTTCTGTCACTGGGGACATGCCAGTGGGAGTAGATTGGGTTTCCCTTCCACGTCAGCTTGTTCACGAGACGGTGGACTAGCCCCACGCTCTGCATCTGCTCAGTAGGTCCTTTAGCCATCTCGGTCCCTGTGTCTGTTGAAGCTCCTTGCCCCTGTCAGCCTTCCGGTCATAGTCTGTTATTGCCGGTGTAGACAGTGACCCACTTTCATAGAGATATATAATTTTTGAACTCCTGTCTGTCTGTCTCTGTCTCTGTCTACGTTGTCTGTTTTCTCTCTTTTGAAATAAGAGGCCCAGTATTTTTGGTAAGCTAGATTCTCTCTACTAACGGTTTTCAACTTTTAAATACTAGGAACTGACGCCAGTTCACAGACTGGTAGTTGAAAACTGCTCCTCTAACATTCAGTACCCAGAAAGACAGGTTGCTGAGCAGGAGTATGTCTTTTGGACAGAAAATCTTTGGAGAATTAAAATGAAATATACATATGTATTTGACATTAACTTTAAGAATCTAGCTGATAGAAAAAAAAATTCAAATTAAAAAATGCTTAAAGCATCCATACTTTTGTTCCCTTTTGCTTGTTGTTCTTTTTAAAACAACATTCACCTACTGCTGCTCAAGTATAGTATTGGAAAATTCAGTGATGCAACCTTCTTGGGAAATACGAAAGTTTGGTTGACAACTAAGCTCCTGAATTCGGGAGATAGACTCTTCAGCTAGTATTAAAGTATGCATTCAACATTCATACTTGATTCTCATCTGTACAGTAGCTTGTCAGTTTACTGTTGCAGTATTACAGATTGATTACTAACAATTTCCAAAGATTGTTTTCCTTTCTAATTAGACTTGAATTTTTAAGTAGCTGATGCCCCCGTGTGGTGAAAGATATATTTTGCTTTTCTTTTTGACTGTTCATTTGCCTTCTCTTTACTATAGTGGACATACGTGTTCACCAAATAGCTGTTGACCTTGTAATTTGAATTTTGTAAAGCTCATTGCCATAAAATTCACAGCCTTACCCTGTATTGTCTCAGAAGTGCATGTAACCAAGCACGTACAATGAGACAAAATATTGGAAGCTCTTTAATTACAGATAGCATAGGGATTTTCTGATCTTATGTATGATTACTTATGTATTTGTTTTTGTGTCTCACACAGGTGATGTACAGTTTATTGATTATGAGTATTCTGGATACAACTACCTGGCATACGATATTGGAAATCATTTCAATGAATTTGCAGGTAAAAGTACAGAGTTAACCACTTGAGTAGCATATAGAATGCTGAGATTCTAGTAGAGTTTTTTAAGAGATCTTCCTTTCCAGATTTTATGGGAGCAAGAGTAATGCTTCTGTGGTTTTGTAATCCTTGGGCACGATCTTTTTCCTTCTCGAAGAAGAACAGTGGCTTTGGTTTTAGGACCTGGTGGAGCTCCCGGCTGCTTCATCAGCGTGTTTGGCCCTGCAGCCATCCTCACCCGCTCTCCAGAGGGGGGCGGGAGCACCCCAAGTTGGAGGAAAGTTCAGAACTGAGACCTGAAGCTAATTTGAGGGCTTGGTGGGAGGGTACACGGGGCCCTGGATTCGAAAGCTGGCGTTGCAAACAAAGCTGTATTTTAAAAAAATCATAAAAGTCTTTCCTCATTTCCATGGAACATTTTGCTTATGGGTTAATGTTGGATTTAACTTGAGAATCTCCTTCCTCCCCGACTCTGGAGGAAGTGAAAACGTGGCCCCCGCTGCTCCTGAACATGAGTCTTGTTTTGTTTCATTTGTTAAGTATAAAGGTTTGCTTGGTTTTCGGTTTTGATTTTTCGGTCACACCGAGCGATACTCGGGGAGGGTCCTGGCCCTGTGCTCAGGAGTGAGCCTGCTCGAGGCGGGGACCCCGTGCAGTGCCAGGGCGGACCCCGCCTCGCTGCATGCCAGGCGAGTGCCTGTATTTTACTTTTTTTTTTTTAATGTAAGAATTTAACTTGAAATGCTTTTATGACTGTTTAGCAACATGAAATACCTTAAAACAGAAGGTTAGGAAATTCCTTGAATGGTTTATACCAAATTGAAATTTTATATTTAATTTATATACATTCTTACATTCATGTGACTTAATATACTTTAATTGGGCCAGGGGAATGACAGTTTCAAGGCGGATATACCAGGTTTGCAGGATACAAAATCTATGTATGAGACTAGGGGGTTGCCAGACAGTACAGTGGGTGTGGGCACCTTTGGGAGGCCCTTGGGTACTCGGCAAAATAACATGAGCCTTATCTTCTTTGTATTGCTCGAACTGCATCACTAAATCAAATTCATAGGGTAATTATTTCAAAGCAGTGAATGAAAAAGAAAATAGCTGTGTTGGAAGTGTGGCTTGGGAAAACGTTACGAAACAGTATCAGGTGGGATGCGTAGAGTTTCAGCACGGAATATATTTTCATCAGCTGAGCAGTACAGCCAAGTCTTCTTTTTTTTTTTTTTTTTCTTTTTTGGGTCATACCGGAGTGCTCGGGCTGCTCCTGGCTCTGCACTCAGGAATTACTCCTGGTGGTGCTCGGGGGAGCGGGTCGCACACGTGCAAGGCAGTCGCCCTCCTCCCTGGACTATTGCTCCAGCCCCAGTGGTCAGCCACATCTTAAGAAGTGTCCTGGGGGCTGGAGCACTAGTACGGTGGGTAGAGCTATTTGCTTGGCATGCAACAGACCCGGGTTCAGTCTCTGGCACCCCATATGGCCCTCTGAGCACTGCTAGGAGTAACCCCTGAGCATCACTGGGTGGGACCCAAAAAGCCAAAAAAGGTTTTTTTTTTTAATGTTGATTTGTGTAAGAACGTCTGAGGATTTGGGACTTTTTTCTTTTTCCATTTTTTTTTTTTGGGTCACACCCGGCGATGCACAGGGGTTACTCCTGGCTCTGCATTCAGAATTACTCTTGGCAGTGCTTGGGGGACCATACGGGATGCTGGGGATCGAACTCGGATCGGCTGTGTGCAAGACACACGCCCTACCCTCTGTGCTATCGCTCCAGCCCCGAGTTGAGGCTTTCGATGCAGACAGTTCAGACTTCACTTTGAGGAAAAATTTGAGGCAGTGAGAATTGATTGATCGTGGTTATCACAGTGCTTTGAATTATAATTCGGAAAGTCTGCAAGGTACAGTTTGTTCCAACACATACCACTGTGTAACACGTTGCATCCCAGGCAGAGATGGGGACCTGTTCCTCAGGAAAGGAGTTTGACGGGGCTGATGGGGTGTTCAGAGGAAGCGAGTCTCTAACCCAGTGTCCTCCCGCTGCAGGTGTGAGTGAGGTGGATTACCGCCTCTACCCGGGCCGCGAGCTCCAGCTGCAGTGGCTGCGCGCCTACCTTGAGGCCTACAACCACTACAAGGGCTACGGGCCCGAGGTCACCGACAAGGAGGTGGAAGTGCTCTTCATCCACGTCAACCGGTTCGCTTTGGTAAGCTGGCTGTCAGGTGCTTCAGGGCTTGGGGAATTCTCACTACTCTATGAAGTAGCCTCTCGTATTGAGTTTCGTGAAATATAGTTCAAAACAATGGTCAGTGTCATTTTATGCGGTTTTCCCAGCGGAATGCTGAGGCAGGCAAAGCTTTTTATTTCATTTGCTGCCGTATCCCCCAACTAGAATAACTAGCTGTGGCTACCGCATGGGAGGGGTTTAGGGATTCCTGGTTTAAGGAAGGGATTCTACTTGGAATGAAGGTGTGAAACTGTTTTCTTTTTCTTTTTTTTTTTTAAAAAAAATCACTGTATCGGGGGCTGGAGCGGATAAGGTGTTTGCCTTGCACACAGCCGATCCGGGTTTGATTCCCGGCATCCCATATGGTCCCCCGAGCACCGCTAGGAGTAATTCCTGAGTGCAGAGCCAGGAGTAACCCCTGTGCATTGCCGGGTGTGACCCAAAAAGAAAAAAAAAACCACTGTATCACTGTCATCCTGTTACTCATCAATTTGCTCGAGCGGGCACCAGTAATGTCTCCATTGTGAGACTTGTTACTGTTTTTGGCATATTGAATATGCCACAGATAGCTTGCCAGGCTCTGCTGTGCGGGCGAGATACTCTTAGTAGCTTGCTGGGCTCTCTGAAAGGAGCGGAGGAATCGAACCCTGGTCAACGCCCTTACCTGCTGTGCTATCCTTTGTTTTGGGAAGATGTTTGATTTCCACTTCCATTTCCTCTGCAGTGATTATCTGTGCAGGTATTCTGAATTACCTTAGTTCAGCCCTGGGAGGTTATAGGATTCTGGGAATTTATCCGTTTCTTCTAGGTTCTCTTGTTTTGTAGCATAAAGATTCTTCATGTCTGATAGTCCTTTGAGTTCCTGGGTGTCTGTTGTGATGTCCCCCCTTTCATTTCGGATTCAGTTTATTAGGGTTCTCTCTGTTTCTTTGTGAGTCTTGCTAGTGGTTTATTGATCTGATTTATTTTCTCAGAGAACCAGCTCTTTGTTTTATTGATATTTTTTATTTTTAAAGACAATATCAGTTAATCAGTTTCTGTGCTGCCTCCCCTGGGCTCCTTTTGTGGACCATTTTTCAGTTTCTTAGGTTGTACGGTCAAGTTCCTTGCGTGGCCCTTTCTCCCTGTTGGGTGCTTGCAGAGCTGTGAACTTGCCTCTTAATCCCACCTCTGCTGTTTCTCACGCGTTCTGGTACATGGTGTCCTCATTCTCATTTGCCTTTTAATATCCTCTTCGATTCCTCTCTGATCTGCTGGTTATTCAGTAATGAATTACTTAATTTCCAGGTGTGTGAGTTGTTTGTGCATTTCTGCTTGTGATTTTCCTCTAGTTTCACTGCATCATGGTCTGAGATGGGAGCTGGTAGGATTTCTGTGTGTGGACTTTGGAGGTATGTTTTGTGTCCCAGCATGTAGAATCTTGGAGAATGTCTCATGTAACATTCTGATTGGAGAAGGATGTGTACTTAGCTTTTTGAGGATGAAAAGCCTAGCTTTGTATATCTACTAAACCGCTCTTCCATTTCTTCCTTCAAAGCAAGTATTTCCCTACTGAGCTTTAGTCTGGTTGATCTGTCAAGAAGCGAGAGTGGTGTTGAAGTCTCTAGCAACTGTTGTGTTGCTGTCAGTTTTCCTTCAGGTCTGTTAGTTGTTCTAAGTAATTTGCTGGTCCCTCATTAGGTGCCTGTCCGTTTAGGACAGTTCTTCCTGGTGTACATGCCCCTCAGTCATTAAGAAATAACCTTCGCTGTCTCCTAACCTTTTTCAGCTGAAATCTATGTCACCAGAAACTAGTATGGCTGCCCCTGCTTTTTTGGGGGGGGAGGTGTCACACCTGGCGATGCACAGGGGCTACTACTGGCTCATGCACTCAGGAATTACTCCTGGCGGTGCTCGGGGGACCATATAGGATGCTGGGAATCGAACCTGGGTTGGCCTCGTGCAAGGCAAGTGCCCTCCCCGCTGTGCTATCGCTCCAGCCCCTGCCTCTGCCTTTTTAAGGGGTTTGTTTGCTTGGAGTACAGTCTTCCAACCTCTGAGTTTGGGTCTGTGTTTGCTCTGACTATTCCGATGTGTTTCTTGCAGGCAGTACAACGTTGGGTTCAGTTTTCTAATCCACTCTGCAGTTCTGTGTGTTAATTGGTGCACTCAGGCTAGGATGGACTGGAGCGATGGCACAGTGGGAGGGGTGTTTGCCTTACACGCATCCGACCTGGGTTCCATTCCTCCGTCCCTCTCGGAGAGCCCGGCAAGCTACCCAGAGTATCCCGCCCGCATGGCAGAGCCTGGCAAGCTACCTGTGGCGTATTTGATATGCCAAAAACAATAACAACAAGTCTCACAATGGAGACGTTACTGGTGCTCGCTCGAGCAAATCAGTGAACAGCGGGACGACAGTGCTACAGTGCAGTGCTACGGCCTAGTGACATCAACAAGATTATTGTCATGGAGTTTTGTGCCAACTTTCTGCAGGAATTTGGCGTGTTTGTGGGACATATTCTTGTCTTAGAATATCCCCTTTAATTCTTGTAAAGATAGTTTTGAGGCTGAAGTTGCTGGTGTTTTCTCCGTGAAGCTGCATGTTGTTCCTTTCACTCTGGATGAGTCTGGCTGGGTGAAGGATTCTTGGTGAGATCTTCACGTCATTCAGTGTTTTCATCGTACCCCACCTTTGTCTTTGGGCCGGAGGGCTTCGTCTGAGACGTCTGCAGCGGTCTCACGACGCTCCTTTGTCTGTTTGATCCTTCTTTGATTTGGCCGCCCTCAGCATCCTTCTCTCTGGCTCTCGTCACTCTGGTCAGGATGCGCCTTGGGGTATATTACTTGGATTTCTGTTAGCTGGCGCCCTTTGAGCCTCCTGGACCGGGGTCACGCTTTCTCCAGCTGTGGGGACTGCTGGGAAATGATGTCCTCACTGCTGCTCCTTCGTCAGGGCTGCCCTCCCGCACCTCGGGACCCTGGTACCAGGGTTCCTCGGTATCCCTTTGGATTCTCTTAGGGCGAAATATTCGAATTTCATGCGGAATTACCAGACAATAGTTTGAGGGTTTATTTTCGTTATTTGTTCATCAATAAAGCTTTGGGTTTTTCTTTGCACCAGGGTTGGTTAGCCTGGAAATTAAAAATGCCCTTTGAATAGTCTCATCCACATCACGGCAGTATCATATACAGGCCATGGGAGAACCATGGAATACTATTTTATATAGACTTCTGTACCCTCTTTGCAGTAATGTCAGAAGATAAATGGGCCATTTGCTGCACTTCGTTTAATCCGCTCAAGAGTCTAGCATTATATACAGTTTTTCATTTTCACCGAAACAGTCACAAGTCTCACAATGGAGACATTACTGGTGCCCGCTCGAGCAAATCGATGGACAGTGGGACGACAGTGCTACGGTGCTGCGATACAAAGGTGTTGCCCAGCAAAATGAGATTTCTGCGACATTTTTATGAATGCACCTTCTACTGTCGAGCCACTTAGTAAGAGTGGGAGTCCTCAGGCGTGAGGCGCTGGGCCGCCCTGGGCGCAGCCTGTGACTCAGTGGTACTGGGCGCCAGCCTGGCCCGCAGCCTCACGCTCTGCTCTGGCCTCTTCAGAAAATTTTTTTTTTTTTTTGCTTTTTGGGTCACACCTGGTGATGCCCAGGGGTTACTCCTGGCTCTGCACTCAGGAATTACTCCTGGCGGTGCTCAGGGGACCCTATGGGATGCTGGGAATCGAACCCGGGTCGGCCACATGCAAGGCAAACGCCCTCCCCGCTGTGCTGTCACTTCAGCCCCCAGGGAATTTTTTTTTTAATTAAAAAAAATTTTAGATTTCCCTTTACAAAGCTGTTCATGATTGGATTTCTGTCAGACAGTGTCCCAGCACCATCCGTCCACCAGTGTACATTTCCCAGCACCCGTGTCCCCAGCTTCCCTCCCCCTCACCCCCCGCCCCTGCCTCCCTCTGGCAGGAGCTTTTCTTCTCCCTCTGCTTTTGGGCCCTGTGGTTTGCAGTATTGACCTGAAAGGTTACCCACAATGTCCCTCACCTACCTTGAACCCTCAGGTCTCGTCCAGAGGGATCATTCCCAGCCACTGCTGCCATACGGTCTCCAGCTCACCCACCCGCAGCCCCCCGCACACGGACCAGTCCTGGCCCCTGCTCTCCCTGGCCGTGGGCATCCTTCTGCCGTGTATTGATACATACCACCCGTGAATGAGTCATTCCAGAGCTGTCTTTTCCTTCGTCACAGGGAATTTTTGTTTAAAACTTAAATTATGTCAGGGGTTCTTCAGCGTTTAGTTTTTATGGCTCTTCTCCCCCACCCCCCCAGCCTAAAAGATATTTTGGTGTGTGGGGGGTCAAGTTCTGAGGGTCCACCCGGAGCTCAGACGTGCCCAGCATTCCGCCCCTGAGCTGCGGCGTCTGGCTCCTGAGAAAAGGGGTTTCTGGAAAACCTCCACGAGTTTCTGTTCACGGAGGTCAGCTATACTATTCGCCACACTGGGAATTAATCTGTCCTCAAAGGCAGATTCAAAGTAATTCATGGTTTAAATGGCTTAATATCTAAAATAGTAAGCATGTCACAGATGCCATTGGAACATTCATATAAAACACTGGCGGAAAGAAAGGCTTTGCTTTAGACTCCTGTAAATCACTCAAGTCTGGTTTACAGGGGATTGTTATTATTATTATTATTATTTTCCCCTTTTGGCTTTTTGGGTCACACCCAGCAATGCTCAGGGTTGCTCCTGGCTCTGTGCTCAGGAATCACTCTTGGTGGTGCTTGGGGACCACATGGGATGCCAGGAATCGAACCCGGGTCAGGCCTGTGAAAGGCCAACGTCCCCTCGCTCTATTCTTGCTCCAACCCCTGGACCCCCTTTCTTTGTCTGCATTCCTTCCGTCGCTGTCCTTTGCTTTGAGGTGGCCCGGCAGTCCCTGGGTTCCGAGTTCAGACAGTAGCAGCGTGTCATGGGTTCTGAGACAGACACCGAGCACAGGTCCCGTTAGCTCTTTTCCACCCCCACCCCCCGGCCAACCCGCAGCACCTGGACTGTCCCCTGCAGCGGTCACTGACTGACCCCGAGGCGCCCGGCCCGCCTCCTCCCGGTTTATTTTGGAGAACAGGATCCGCGGCCCAGAAGCAGCCCAGGGCTGGGGGCCTTGAGCCCGTGTCCCCGGGGTCCTCCCTGACCTGCACGAGTCTGAGTGTCCCCGGCTCTTCCTGCCGGGAGATGAACCCCGTCTTGCGGAGCTGGCCAGTGGGGGCTGCGAGGGTCGCACCCCTGCTCGCCGGCCCCCAGTCACTTCCCCGGGGCCCTGGGAGGGGCTGTCCTGGGTCCCCGGAGACGCGCCCCTCCCTTGCCTGACTCTGGGCCTGCTGCAGGACGCGTCTCGGGGCCAAGTCCTGTGACAGAGCTTACTCCCTTTGCCCTGTGCTGGCTGAGTTCCGGGACCCAGGAACCGTCTCTTACTGGGGGTCGCATCCTTTGGGCAGTTCCCGGGTGGC